>NC_079414.1:22457051-22634551 GCF_026213295.1 Gadus chalcogrammus | reverse complement strand
TGATCCCTGTTCAGTCACCTCATACCTAAGTGACCCATGGGGGAGGGGAGTGTTAGAGTGTTAGATTGTCAGAGTGGCGGGATTGGTCGATTGGCTCCAGGGACGTGACGTTTGATTGGTTGAATGACTCCAGCGACGGGACGTTTGATTGGTCGATTGGCTCCAGCGACGTGACGTTTGATTGGTTGAATGACTCCAGCGACGGGACGTTTGATTGGTCGATTGGCTCCAGCGAAGTGACGTTTGATTGGTTGAATGACTCCAGCGACGTGACGTTTGATTGGTTGAATGACTCCAGCGACGTGACGGTCACGATGTATGATCGGCAGCAATGGCCGCTATATGTTAGATACACTGTCAATAAACATTCTGATACATATACATACATAGCGTATATAGCATCAATACCATGTCTAAGTCAAAAAAACACGCAGTGTGTACGCATCCATGTTTAAGTACCGTGGCGGTAAGTACTGAAAAAGTAGTGTGTGTCCAGCCTATCCAACAGTTCTCTACGCCAGAGCCTACCAGCGGGCCCCCAGTTCATGCTAGCAGTGCCTAACATTTCCCCCTGCCCCCCTGCCCCCCCGCCAGGCTACTGCGGTGGAGGAGGAGCAGCTGCTGGTGGCCGTGCTGCCCGGCCTGCCCACCACCGCAGAGTTCTTCCTGCTGCCCGACCACAGGCCCATGGAGGGGAAGCCCGAGAGCAGCACCGCCCAGTTGGACCAGGTGGGCAACCACCGCAACGCTAACACCTGTGTGTGTGTGTGTCTGTCTATGTGTCTATGTGTCTGTGTGTCTGTCTATGTGTCTATGTGTCTGTGTGTCTGTCTATGTGTCTGTCTTTCTGTCTGTCTGTCTGTCTGTCTGTCTGTCTGTCTGTCTGTCTGTCTGTCTGTCTGTCTGTCTGTCTGTCTGTCTGTCTGTCTGTCTGTCTGTCTGTCTGTCTGTCTGCCTGCCTGTCTGTCTGTCTGTCTGTCTGTCTGTCTGTCTGACTGTCTGTCTGTCTGTCTCTGTGTGTCTCTATATGTATGTTTATGAATGTGTGTGTGAAGGTGAATGGATATGATCAGTCAGCCATATCCGTTCATTAATGACTGAATTAATGAATGAGCATTAATGAATGAGCATTTATGAATGAGCCTAACTACACAATGAAGCTGCTTTTAACAAATGAGTCATTTATGGATCATAATATTCTCTGTAGATGTTTGTTTACCACTCTACAGCAGGAACCCCTTTGCCCAAAAAAGAATCGGTAGCATTATTTTTGCTTGGTGTGCGTCACGATAGTGACTGCTGTGAGTCATTCAGAAATCTAGTTAAAAACAAAGTGGGCGCATTCTGTTGTGCCACCAGCAGAGGTCAGTGTTGCGCTGCTGAGTGGAAGCACTGCACCGCCATGAGACTAACTCTCCCGTTCATTAACAAGAGTGACTCAGAATCCCCCCACTTGGAGGAGAAAGCGTGCCGTCTCACAGGAGCCCTGAGGAACAGTAAATCCACTATCGATAGGAAGAGAGTCAGGCCCGGAGCCAATGACCCAGTGTATTTTCCGTAGGACGACGCCTATGTAACAATGTAAAGTTTCCCGGAGAGGTATTCTGCAGACACGCCGGCAACACAGACCCAGCGGGGAAATCAATGGCATTGTCTTCCGCCCTGCTCCTTCGCCTCTCGCCTTCCTCCTCTCTCCTCTTCCTCACTCCTCTTCCTCTCTTGCTCACACTCCCTTTGTAAAGAATCCTATCCTGAGTTAGGGTTCCTTATGAATATTAATTCAAGGTTGGCCTCTTAGTTTGTTACACCGCTTATTAGAATATATAATAGATTTGCTGACCCTGGCACATGGTAGGGGGGTGGGGGGAATGTGTGTGGGGGGAGGGGGGAGTGGTGATTATTCATGGCCAAGTCTAAAATTAACCTTCTAAAAAGTATAAAGGGAGCCGTGAAGGACGAGAGGAATTACTTATATCACAATTAATTTAGCTGTGGAGGGGAGATGAGATGGATGAAGGTTTCGGTCGAGGGGTGAGGGGTATGGGGTGTGGGGTGAGCGAGACTGAATGGATTTGTTTGGTCAGTGTCTCTTTTATTTCTAGTTCCTGTGGCTTTCTGGGAAACTCAGACCAGGGTGTTTTTCTTCTGCTTATTCAAGACCACCGCATTAAACGTTACAAAGGCCGTGATCCAAACAGAACATTAGGATCAACGGTTATATCATTATGTGAGAATAAAACATCTCTCTTCTGCAGAGTGGACCATGCACCCTGTGGGAACAAATTCGTAATAATAATCATAAAAGACTGATTATTCCTTTATGTCTATTATGTTCAACCCATTCACTCCATGTTCATATGAGGGTACAGAAACACATTTTGCAGAATTATGGACATTTTGTCAGTTCTGAATTAACGTTTCTTTGTGAATACAGCCACTCTATTTGCGAAAAGATAAACAAACTCCAAAAGTCTGTTTCATAGAGACACGTCTTGTTACAAAGCGTATGAAAATCTGTCTAGTTCTTAGTTGCTAATGCCTCCAGACGCAACACTATAGCTGCTTCTATATAATGCAAGTCTGGTCCTTCCATACTCAAAGAAAAAGTTCTAACAATAGTTAGAAAAGTTCAAAATGTGTCTAGCCTCACTGGGAACAAACCTAGGTTTTTTAGTCTGAATAGTTGTCGGCATTTCATAAAAATTTCAATACAACCGATGCAGCCTTTAGACACATCTGTCAAAAAAATCCTCATCTGTGGTCGCATTTGCATTTAATTCGCATGCATTAAACATAGCAGGCAGTACTTTGCCAAATATATTCACAATAATAGACCTCTCTCTCTCTCTCTCTCTCTCTCTCTCGCTCTCGCTGTGTTTCTCTCCCCCCCAGCTCTCTGAGGCGCTGCTTACCGCCCTGAACCAGAACCTGGTGCAGTTCACGCTGCGGCCGGGGGTCCAGGTCACGGTGTACTCAGCCCACCTGTCCGCAGGTAACACACCTGTACACGCCCGACCACCATCTTTTTTCATTTTAGCGGGGGGGAGGGCTGCTATGTTATCCAGCCTCAGTGTAACATTAGGCATGTCGAGAAACGCGCTGTCGATGAAATCTAATTAAAGGTACAATATGCAGGTTTTCTTCGTTTTGAAATATGCTCTGAAACACAGTCTGTGGTGTAGATGCTAGTTTTAAAGCTATATGTATCTAGATCTAGTATTGCTCCAACTCTAATGAGAAATTCTGTATCCTTTTCGTTTTTAGAGTGTCGCGTTTTGAGGGTGGGGAAGTTTTGGAGACTTCTTTCTACTCAAAATTTCAACCGGAACTGTCGCTTGAAATCGCCAATCTTGCATATTGTACCTTTTAATTATTTGACTGCGCCCCTCAACTAACAACCCCCAACCCTGTGTGTGATTGGCTCCCCACATGTAGCTACACAGAGACATTCAGAGAGTGAGCATCGTTACAAGTATGTGTGCCTCTTCCTATTGGAGATGCTGCTTCTGTCCTAGGGGGCTTATAAGACCACCAGTAAGAGATGCCAATACTATACCGTACTAAATTGTGATTCATATTCTGTGCAACGCAGGCGCCAATTTGTTGTTGTTTAATGCTTTATGACATGATGCATGATTTAGCTGCGAGCAAAACACATCATTGGGGTCCCCTTTATGCTTTGTTGCTCTTCTGTCCTTTCCTTTATGTTATCTTGCATTGCAGCGCCCCAAGTGGACACCAGTGAGAACCACAGCGGCTCGGCCATGCTAATGCTGCTATCTGTAGTGGTTGTGGGATTAGCTGTATTTGTAGTCTACAAATTCAAAAGGTAAAGTGTTCCCGGGGTGTCACGTATCTGTAAAGCATTCATAACTCACCTTGGGGTGAAAGGTATCCAGCCGTGAACTCTGACAGCTCCGTAAACAGTGTGAACAACCGAGTTGTGCTCGTCAAATGTCTACAGGGAACTCGGACCGACTCCTGAAGTGGACATTTTTGAGTTTAGTATTTTTCTCAAACCCTGGCAAGACGCCGGCCTCAAATCCATCTATTGATAGGTCCTTCCACACACACTCACAATGCGTTGTAAATGTCAGTAGCTCCAAAGGTATTATCAATATTTAGGTGTATGTGTGGGGGGGGGAAGTTGACCTTTTTGCAAAATGTTGAATAATTTCTTAGGGCCTGTGAGCAACTTCAAAGCGAAAAAGTCCCAGAGCATCCGCAGGCAAGCTCAAAGGAAAGTTTAAACCTGTGGATAATTAGGGGGTTTCACAGAAACATATTGGCTAATGTGCATAACAAACAAAATAAATTGCTTAGATTGCATAAACAGGAACCAGAGCCTTTACTTAAGAAAGTTGTGTCTGTCCTAGGAGCCTCAGGGACCTCCATTGGTGTCGGTGTTGCATGTATTCATCAGTGTTTTGTTGTATATGCACGGCCTCATTGTGAATCTTTTCTCAAGGAAGATCCCAGGCCTCAACGTCTATGCGCAAATGCAGAACGAAAAAGAGCAAGAAATGATCCAAAGTCCAGAAAGTCCGACAGATAGCACGCCCGACTCCCAGCGGGGCCTGGTGGCATCCTCGGAGATTCTGGACACAGAGTTCAACTCACGGCCCAACGGTAAAACACCATGCACTCTTTGATTTTTCATGTTTTTCTCTCCCCGACACGACTTTCATTTGGAATGCGCCCGTGAGGCGGTGTGTGTCATTTGTCGTCATGTCGCTCCACCTGTCGTCGCTTTTGTTTACAAGTGGCCCCGGCTAGGTTCCACCGCCACCCGTTACTGCCCCGAGGGTTGGCGGAGCCCCCCTCGGTCAGGAGTTGAATCCCACGGAGTTACAGGCAAAAAAAGCAATGAAAAATCAATAAGTATGCACATTTGGATAACGACTTGCTTTTTCAGTAATTCCTCTAACACCTGGGTGCGTTCCTATTACTTTTCGCTACCTTTCACTAATTATTGATCCCAACTTTGCTTGGTTGCTTGGATATCCTTTTTTTCCCCTCTTTTTCTCCTATTTTTCCGCGCCTTTTTTGGTCTCACCTATTAACCGAGAAGGAGGTCTGTTACGGCGTCCCTGTTCCTGCCTGAATGGATTTATACCTCTCCTTTCACACATGAAACCTTGCTGGGGTGACACGTGGCTACTCTGTCTGCAGTGATCTGCTGCAGTTTGCTATCAAACCTTCTCCTCCTCCCTGCGGCAGTTATCAAGATCTCCCGCTTTCGATCGAAAAAAGACCTCTCTCGTCTCTCGGTCTGCCCCTGACTTTGTCCCCTCTCTTTCTATCTCACTCGCTCTTTTCAATGAACTAAACCAACACAATGAGTTGTGTCACTGTCATGGATGGATGATGACGACGAAGTATCTCTGTAACAACTCCTAATTCCCTGTTCTTTCTTCCTCCCTTTTTTTGTTTTGTTTTTTTCCTTTCAAGGATGTACAGAACCCTGTATATATGTAAAGTCCTCACCGGGCCTCCCTACATATGTCAATGTCTAAACACTGGACCTCGGTCACCAGTCTCCAAGACTGTCCTGGTTTCTGCTTTTGTTTCTTTTCCGCTGTTTGGGACTCTATGGTTTGGAGCTTTATACCTGTGCATATGTCGGAGGTCGCTGATACATGCCACACTCGGAGAAAAAAAAATACTCTGTGGAGGGCTTTCCTTTTGGTTTTAGTTTTTTTTGTTTTAAACTCCTCAAGTATGTTTGTTCAATGAAACATTTCGATTATATTTATTCATACGAGTCCACTGCGTAATCTAGACCCAAAGCCAGCATGAACTCATTAAGGGAAGAGAAAAAATAACAAAAAAATTAACCAGGAGCATTTGTTTTTCGCTGAATGAATTCACAGTTTGTTTGCTGTACTATAACAACAATGGCAGTATTGTATTATGTATTCATGTGAATATCATTTACGGAAGAATATCATTGAAATGAAGCTGATTTTTTTGTAAAATCACAAATGTTTATGTAAGAAATGTGTGTATTTTAATACAATTATCAAAGTAAAAAGAAATACAATTATGAAATATATAAATATAATTAGATATCCATTGTCTCTTCAAAAAAAGATTATGGCACAATACACATTTGATACTACTTACTATAATTTCTTTGCTTTATTTATTAACTCGATATAGTTGCAGAGTTCGATTTTTTCACCTTTGCCATTAATGCGTTCACACATTTCCTCCCATTCAATTGAATTGCCTCAAACAAACAGTTATCTATTTTTCTTCTTGGAAACAATAAACCCGTGTTGTCACCTGAGGTGCAGGAAACACAGGCACAGTTCATCAATCTTTACCCGCTCTGGAAAATAACATGGAACTGGAGGATTGTAAAAAAAAACTAAAGAGGACCATCCCAGCAGTAGGTGATGCAAAGTTAACCCCCTCAAACCAAAAACAAACTCTACTCTACAAGCATCCCCGTCCTACTGCGAACAGTGTGCCGTAATGTACCCAAATCGAAAATGTAGGTGACGGTTAGAATGTAATACAAGCCCTTTTGCGTCACTGGTTGAAAGAGCAGCCTCACAGAGGGGAAGGAGAGGAGGGGTAGGAGGGTAAAGACGTGGAACACAGTTTTTTCGGGGACTTGGACAAATTAGGGGGTTTCTGTTTGATAGAGCAGGAGAAGTTGACTTCATGAATACTTATTACCCGCCAGGCCCCGCCCAAGGCTGGCTAAGGTTGGTTACACAATTAGGCTAATGTCCCGCTCCTGCTCAGAAGTAGCGTCGCTCTTTGTACTGCTAACTCATTAGCATGCTCTGTGCAGATGCTATCAGGCTACATTGAGGGTAACAGGGTCAACCTCCGTGGTCGTTTTTTTTGGGGGGGGGGGTTCAGTGGAGAGAGACGTACATATGTTGATTGATTACGCAGCAAAACTTTTTTGAAGGACCTTTATTTATTTTTCATATTTTTTTCCTCAAGCTTTGTGACAATTACCCCATGTCGACGGAGTTCAATGTTGAAAATATACATGGGCAAACTCACACACGCACACACACACAAACATGAACATGCTTGCGGGGGAAGACATTAGGCTTCCAAAGCGTAATTGTACAGTTGTTTTAATTTCCGAGCAATAGATGTTTTGTTTTGGGTTGCTTTTTTTTTACTGCCGTGCCCTGTGGGTTTCCATTTGATTCATGAACCAAGCTACTGACTGACTAACTGGCTGACTGTGCCGTCCGCTGTCTCCTGTTTTAAAGGGAGCACTGTGTACACTTTTCCTCCACTGTTTACTTTCTAGTCCCTCCGTCTACCACAGCACTGAGCCGACCTTGTAGTCTCAGCGGAAAATATGAGTTAACAAGCATAGATTTATCACTTCCATTTACTTTCATGAGCGACTGGAACCGGTAATAATGGCACATTGTGCGTACGTTGTGGGTGGTTATTTATTGCTACGCCATAGGCATGTGGATCAACTTGCGCCTGAGGACAGAGACACGTGACAAACAAAGAGAATACTTCTTCCACCAACTTGACAGGCGACAGGTTCCCATAACATTCATTGAACAAGTGTGGAAACAACGGACACAGTGCTCCTTTTATCGGAGATGTGTTCATCTCTGAGCTGCATGCCAAGGTTATCTTGGGAAGATTTCTGCTTTCATTCTTTTTTTTTTTATATATTGTCCTTGTTTTGTATAATCTAATATCGCAGGACTTACCTTACTCTGCTCCCTCCAAGGACACGGTGAAAGGCAAAACGTCACAAGTGGTTATGTCCTATCGAGTCCATCCATCAAATATATCTGAAACTCTGCAAACTACTGTACACAGACTACCTAGTTACGGGAATATGTCCTTCACGAATGGAGAAGGAAAGGTATAGATTTGCAGTGTCATTATATCCAGATCCAGGCCATTATCCGGGGTGTAGAAATTCTAATTTCCAGTCAGTATTCAGAGCAAGGGACACCCCCCCCACCCCTCCTCCCTACCAGAATCAAATCCCAAAGAATTGATGTAGCAGCTGCGAGAGTCACTAAGCCTGAGATTTATTTGAGAGAAGAAGAAGAAGAAGAAAAAAAAAAGGAATAGGATTTAGAGACACCTTTTTGAAATGCATTGGTAATGGCACAGGGAGAAGGACCGACGGAGCTCCAGCATGTGGGTGATAGCCCCCTGGAGGGCCATACGTCCTGGTTAGGAGCCACAGTCATCACACGATAGCTTTGAGGCTGAAATTAAAGGTAGGATTGCTTTCCGGACGTAAAAAAAACCTTTCCCCCCCCCCTCCCAAATACACCGCCTCCCCGCCCCCCGTAGAGCTAGCAAGACTATTTTTGTAAAGAAATATTAATAATGAATTATAATAATACACAAAAAAATGAGTTTTATTACTGTACAGCTTTTGTATAAGAGCAGACGTTAAGGTGTTACAATGTTTTGTTTGACCTCAACTGTGCTGTGTGTAATTGTTTTATGCATTTACAATCATATTTATTAAAATGGGAAGAGTCTGTAATCTGTGTTTTCGTTGTTCATCTCGCAGCATTTAAAAAGGTAAAATAAACAGACTTTTCATGATATAGACAGAAATCCAACTTGGTGGATCTCACCTGGCCCAGGCTTTATCACACTCCTCCGTTTGGCATAATAATGCATCGCTCAGGAGTCCGATGCAAAGGTCAGATCTTCATCTTCCTTCTCCACCTTTGTTTCCTGAACAATCATCGTCTGACGTCTGGTCTGTCCGTCAGCCAATCCGAAAGGGATTCTCTGCTATCACTAGATGTCCTTAAACGGGAAGTAAGATGATGTAACGATGACAGCATGGTGAATGGCGATCGGCTTTTGTCTATTTCAAAAGGTGCATTGAACCATGCATCTTATTTTTGTCTTGTATTTAAACGTGTTGATCTGGGTTATATCATATTATCTTGAACATAGCACTGTATTCCATTTTGTCCACAGTTACTAAAATAGGACCATCATTTGAATAAAACAGGTGTCAAATCCAAATTTTCTGCCAGGTGTCCACCAACCAGTCTGCAATCGTTTTACTCTGCTTCAGAATCCAGATGCTTTACTAGCATTGGATCAAGTGGTGCTACAGACTACTCCCCATTATCTTAACAAGCGCCGTCCGTGAACTGAATAATGAATCTTGAGGCGATGCCAGGCGCTGCAGGGGGTCTAACAGACCATAATTAACGACTTGGTTTCAAGGTCCCTAAAGTGAAAGTCAATGATGCTTTTGGCGAGGGAAGACAGACAGACGTATACATAGACCAGACCGCTCTAAGGAGTCTCAGAGAGGGTCATTCAGGGTTCGATTTGAAGCTCCTCGCATGGAACGTCGATGAGACTTTTGGGATACACCAAACCGTACACCTTAATTATACAGGAACTTCCACAAAGGAAAGCCCTCATGATTAACGACAGCCTCGTTTGTTTAAGGCTGCAAACTTAAGTCCTACATCCATATGCTGCTGAAGCCCTCTTTACCGGAAGAGGCCCTGTGCTGTCCTTTACTAAAGGGAATAACGCTGGAGTCATGTCAATACTGATGATGCAGCGGGAAAGTGCTTCATTTTGTGCTGCTGATGAGTGAAGAAATGTTGAGGGGTGGAGGTGGAGGGGGCGGAAGGTGGCGGGGCTGGCTTCTATTTAATCGTTCTTGGGCACACACACAATGGCTGACTCAATGCCCAGAGGGAGACAGAGGATTACCCAGGAATCAATGCCAAAAAGGGAGAGGACGGAGGGAGGGAGGGAGGGAGGGAGGGAGGGAAGGGGGGGGGGGGGGGAGGATGGTGGCTGGGATGTGCTGACATCTCAAGGCAGAGCACTGCGGAGCCGCCCCCCCCCCCCCCCCCCCCCCCCCCCCCCCCACCCCGTTCCCCCTCCCCCTGGGACAGACAGCCGATACGGCGGCCCTGGAATGACGGCTCATTGTTTGTGAAGGAGAGCGTGTTCCACCGGAGGAACTCTCGGGGCACGCTGGGGAAATATAGCTGGGGGATTAGTGGGAGAGACGCACACAGTGTGTTGTAATGTTAACATGACATCAGCGTTTGACTGCGGTGGTCGCTGGAGTGGAGGACGTGCGACCTCGTCCCGTGGTGTTCTGCGTGTGATGGCGCTGACCTTGAGAACGGTGTGCGTCGAGTGTTGTGAAAAGTGAAAGGCTTTGTTTGATTTTGTCCCGGTTCTGGGGTTTTGGAGATGGATATTGAAATGGTGTTGCAGAGAAATTGAAGTGATGATTGTCATCGTGAATGTGATGGTTACGTTTTCATAGCTTTTCCTCAGTGGTCCTGTTAATGTGGTCATTGATATGAGTGCTGTAAGTAGTGTTGTAAGTGTAGGTAGCTTGTGAAGGACTTTAGTTTTATAGAGGGAACAAGGACTTCATGTCATTTCAGCCATTGTCATAGAAACTGTTCAAGGACATGCTAGGTTTGTGTGTTTGTTTGTGTGTGTTTGTGTGCGTGTTGATCCACTGACTACTACTTTGACCTCAAGTACGTCTATACTATGCTTTTATGTTCTCATGTTTTTACTTATTATTACTTGAACATGTATTGTTTTGTGTGTAGTAGTGGGTGAATCTGTGTGTGTGTGTGTGCGTGTGTGTGCATATGTTTCTGAAAATGTACCAACATCCACAGTTTAGTACTTCTTGTCAGTTTTTTATTTGGACTAGTTTTGAATAGTCTTTTTTGTGAATGTATATTAAGTATATACTCCCTGTTAGATAATTTAATCAATATATTTCTCAGAGAGAGCATCTCTTGGGCCCTGCTAGTGGGGGTCAAGGAGGTCTGAGATGACAGAGGTACTTCCACCTTGTGACGGAGCAGGGTTGAGGTACAGAAGGGCACGGCTAACAAGCAAGCCATCCACTATATTACCGTCCGCACTCAGACTCCTGGGCTCTCTCTCTCTCTTTGCTGTCTCGAGCTCTCTCTCTCGCTCTCTATCACTCTCTCTAGCGCTCTCTCTCTCTCTCTCTCTAGCTATCTCTCTCCCTCTCTCTCTAGCTCTCTCACACTCTCTTATCCCTCTCTCCCTTCTTTTACCTCACTATCTCGGTCTCTCCTTCTTCCTCTCCCCTCTATCTCTTTTGCTCCTTCTCTAGCCCCTCAAGACATTCAAAGTGTGGCGAGGCGATAAAGCCGGAGCCGGGGCAGCAGTCAAGGGAACAGTACCCTGGTGTCCTGCCTTATTTGCATGTCCCATTATTAATTGCCGTTGGAAATGCCGGATTTGATTAACGGGGAGTCCCCGGGGGGTGAACCCCCCCCCCCCCCCCCCCCCCCCCCCCCCCCCCCCCCCCCCCCCCCCCCCCCCCCCCCTGTGGCCCAGCCAGAGTAGTGGTTCTGCTTTTTTGACCTTCTTATGTAAAGTGGCTGGTGATGATGGAGGGGAGCCGGGCTTACTCGGCGCTATGGAGTGGATGAGTGCAGGGCTACACACACTCATTCACTGACTCAGTGCCATGTTGGCTCCACACACCTCCAAGCTAGCCTAGCTTATGTCCACACTTATTGCCCTAATTTGCTGCGAACGAAATCCCGCACTCTGCATGTAAAGTGTTTTGAGTGCATAGAAGGTGGCGATACAAATGCAAAGTTTTTTTTTTTTTTTTTTATAGATATACATTTGCATTTGACGTACGCAACGGTGCAACCAAACTAAATCCACCATGCGCGAGCATGCCAGCGCGGTGCATGCGAAGCCATGCAAACAATGAAGTGGATATTTTAAAATTGATCGCCGTCTTTGATATGCTAATGCCGCGTTGAATCAACTAACAACCCAGCATTTGCATTCTGCTGATTACTTTGTATTTATAGCATGTACCAGGCTGCTAGGTATTACTATGCATGACTTTGTGTGCACAACAGCATGAGCTGATTTTGTTATCCTTTTTTTTTTTTTTTTATCTTGTGTGGTCCATTGCACCACCTCACCACTAATAGGAGGTGACAATGAAATATGGCTTAAAGCAGACTTTGAAGTCACTGAAATTGCAAAAGCAATGTGTGTGTATCACTATACCAGCTGATTAAAATCAATGTGTGTGTGTGGCATGTTTCTGTGTGTGCCTGCAAGCGTGTGTGCGTTTGTGTGTGTGTGTGTGTGTGTGTGTGTGTGTGTGTGTGTGTGTGTGTGTGTGTGTGTGTGTGTGTGTGTGTGTGTGTGTGTGTGTGTGTGTGTGTGTGTGTGTGCGTGCATGTGTGCAGCAGTATGACTCTTGCCTGTTATGACAGCTGAGACAGTGCCTGAACAGAATGATTCTAATATGCAATTACACAAACATGATGCATGATTATGTGGACACTAAGCAAAAAGAAACTAAAGGGGTGAAAAAAACACTTAAGGAATTAAGATCTTGGTTTACAGGCCTGTACAGTTTAACCAACTGTCACACACACGCTAACACGCACACAGTAAAACAATTTTCCCTCACATATTATATGCTATAGTCAATTCAAACCTGATAATGAGAAGATTGAGAAGATTTAAAAAAAAGCAAAGATGTTGCATTCACAAACCTGTTATTGACAAGATGGATATAGGCAAGATGGATAACCCAGACTTATCTGGGAAGAGATGCCCTGATTGGTCAGAAATTAGCCCAAATTACAGAGGCGGGCACATTGTCTGCCAGAACAGATAGTTCACAGAGCATTTCACTTACTAATAGCAGACGGATGGCGATGGTGTTTCTAACAAATTGGACTAAAGCAATAGCCTTTTACCAACCTAGCACCTTTCAAAGATTATCTTTTCTCCTCAGACAGGCAATGCATTTCTTCTTTTCTTAAAATAAATAAGGGAGAATATTCCGAATACGTTGTCCATCAACAACGTGGACATACAATTGATCCATCTTTGATCTGGCTCACTTTAAAAGATTAAACACTACAGACAGCAATTTATAACAAACATGTTTACAGCATTTGTAAAAAGATAGTAGGCAATCATTATGGTATCCGTCCATACGCCCTGTTTCAACTAAATACGTAATTTGAAGCACATATTGTATGTTGTGGAGGAGGGCCAAAACGGATGTTATTCTGGAAAACATCATTAAGAATGGATCAATAATGCATCTTGACGCCCATAACTTCTCCTATACGGCCAAGCCGGGGGTGCTGTCGGAGGAGATGGGGCCCAATTTGGCCACCCATGTATCACCTAGATGCTCTCCTCATTCCTCTCCATGTACCACCTCCTCTCTCCGCCTCCGGCCAGGTCAGCTGTTCCTCCTTCATCTGTGCCCCCCCTCCCAAGCCCTGCGCCTGTCCCGCAGGGTAGTTTCACCGGACGCACAGGGAGCAGCCATGAACGTAGAGAACGTGGGAGAACTTAGTATGACAATAAGCGCAGCACAACAGCCTGAGTAAGCCACTGAGCTCCGGTAGATGCTGTCGCTCCCTCCTGAAGGTCCCAGTGTTCTTCTTATGGTCATGCTCCTTGAGTTTCCCATCCAGAGGCTCGAGTCGTACTTCTTTATGCTCCTCGGTCCATTTGTCTTCATAGGTTTCGGTCATGTTCGTAGAGCCGCTTTTCTCCTTAAGACCGTGTACGTGTGCATGCATACGTGTTCATACTTGTGTGTGTTCATTGTACAGCCTCATCCAAGATGACAGTAACGGTGACTACGTGCTCAATGTCAAACCAGATCTATTTTTATTATAAGCAGTGGTATTACTTCATCAGAATGTCTTCGGTTAAACACTGCTATTTTTTCCTTATTTTTATGCTCAACGTTACAGATCTGTCGGATGATAAATTGCTGTTCATGCAATGCATTGAAAAACGTCTCGGGGAGAATCACTTTACGTGATGAGGGAGGAATTCATAATCACATCCATCCGAGATGTCTCATTAAAGGGGGATCCAGTGTCCTCACCCGAGGATATTTATCTGCAGAATGGTGACTATTTTTTACCCTGTGCTTAGCCATTTGTTTCTAATACGTTATAATGACCAAATAATGTATTCATTAAATGGATTTGTGTAATCAGTTCCCAGCCTTTTAGAAATCCACCCGACTGAGACACTTACACATTAAACACTGTCAAAGTGTCGCAATCTTCAGACTTCAGACAATTTACACTGTGTGGTGTTTAAAAAAAAAACACTTGTCAAAATTGTCAGTGAGTTTGATTTGGTTAGTTTAGGTTATTTTATGTTGGCCACATCACCATAACATGTACACAAATTAGCATTCAGCACTCAACTCGCTGGATACTCCGACACCACCGGGGAGGTGATGGGGAGCCATAGATCACTGCAGCATTATCATTTAGTTGAGTGGTGATGTCGTTTCCATACGAGGACAGCAGGTGCTGTGCGCGCGTGTGTGTGTGTGTGTGTGTGTGTGTGTGTGTGTGTGTGTGTGTGTGTGTGTGTGTGTGTGTGTGTGTGTGTGTGTGTGTGTGTGTGTGTGTGTGTGTGTGTGTGTGTGACAGGGGCATGCAGAGAAGATTTAGGAGCGCAGTATGCTTTCCTCTCGACAGGGGGAGATGTGGCTCTGTCATCGTCCTGCTTGTTGTCAGAGGATTGTATCATATCGTCCATGCGCCACACCCATAGCCACTTCCACCGTCATCCCTGTGGACGCCCCGAGGAAGAGAGTCAGAGAGAGAGAGAGAGAGAGAGAGAGAGAGACAGAGAGAGAGAGAGAGAGAGACTTAGCTGCTGTCACCGTGATGCTGATATTGTAGGAAGCGCAGCTCCCTGATCTCATGTCAGCGGATGGGGAGTTTCCATGGAAGCGGATGCAGTAATGGCCGAACACGTTTAGTCCTTTTAATATCATCTGAGTAATAGAATCACAAAGCACGCATTGAAGATAACCTTACAGGTCAACTCACAGCGTATAGGGAGTCTACAGGCTACAGACACGGTGTACTGAATGCAGTGCAAAAAGGTGCATTGCTACCTAGTACCTTCTGAAACCAGTCCAGTACAATTAGAATGGGATGATAGCTGATATAGTTCAGAGGTGTTCTGCGCCCACATTATTGGTCTCCACAGGGTATGGCCCAGAGGTCACCGACTAGACAACAACCATGCACCGTGCACTGGGAGCAACGCCTGAGATATGAGAGAGCAAGAGCGAAAATTGGGTATTTATTTGAATGGAGTGCTGTTTTTCACTCAATCTTTCTCTCTCTCTCTCTCTCTCTCTCTCTCTCTCTCTCTCTCTCTCTCTCTCTCTCTCTCTCTCTCTCGCTCTTTCTGGTTCTCGCTCTCTCTCAGAATATATTTGTCTGTCTCAACCGTATCTTGAACCTGGACTTTCAAATCTGTCTCGCCGACACCCACTTCATCATTAAATAACCATGCAGTGATCTCCCTCTCTCTTCCATCTTCTTTACCTGATAGTTTGACACTGCCTTCCAGGTGTGGGAGAGTAAATATTAAAGGAATATTTGATTCTGAGAATATGCTTTTGAATGTTCATCAGCGAACCCTTTGGCCCCCTTCTCCACTAGATGGCACTGTGGCTTCCATAATAATTAGAAATTTAGGAAACACAAGAAAACCTGAATCTATGATGAATGATTGACCGGCATTTTGTATGTAGACCTCTCTCTGGTAGCGTTCTGCAAAGTAGATAACACAGTTTGCCTATCCCTCAGTAGAAAGCTACGTGATTACTTGGCTGAACTTGATAAAGGTCAGTTTTGACATTGAAGTAAGTATGGTCTCCTTGCCAGGCCGAGATGCTGAGTAGTTGGAGTTCATTGGCACATTCAGCACAGTGTCCGAGACCAAAGAAGCTAAAACCAGTTCTTGCTTGTTTGTTGGCGCGGAAATCATTCAGATAATGCACCTGTTGGATTGATGGCGTGAAGAGAATCTCGGCGCACCTGTTAAAGTGATTTCTCAAAATCACACAGTTGGGTTTAGCGTGTTTAATCGTAACTAATAATACCCTTTTTTGGGTGAAAAAGGGGCCATATTTAACCACCAGGTGTGGGTAGGATTAGCCATTAAGAGCCATTTCCAAATCTGCCCTGCCCTGTGACTCCATGCAACAGGGCAGGACAGGTTTTAAAATGGCTTGTAATGGCAAATCCAGGGGTCAGCAACCTTTTCAACATGTAGTGCCAGTTTGGCATTTTCTCGTTAATGAGTGTGCCTTAAGCAAAAATATATTCAAAATTAAGATGAATTATGACACAGTGACCAAAAACATTTCCAGAAGACCTGGAATTGCACTACTTCCATATAGTCCACAATCATGCATTAACATTTTAATGTTTTTTTGGTTGTTATATTTGCAACATGGGCTTACAAATTATATGTCCCATTTTAAAACACAATTTTCAGAAACTCATTCAAAAACATATTTACACTGTGAGAAATGTAAAAGACGAGAATAGATGAGAATGTTGCAACCATCCACATCAATATCTTTAAGAAATGTACAGCTTTGCAATACCATGTGAAGGTGAGCATACAGGCACGCAACAATATTTTAAATATTTTCTTTACTCACCACATAGGTTTAAAAACTATTGATTGATCCCATTTCCGAACACTGCTTTCTGTAACTAACTTAAACATATTTGAACTGGGAGGAAATGACCAAAACAGAATAAAGTGCAAAAAAAATCGGTAGTAATGATTAGGCTGCCGTAGTGTGCTTTGAATTTCTTTAATAATAATAATAAAAAATATATATATATATATACTTTTTTTTAAGTGTGCCAATGATTATGCTGCCCCGTGTGCCAGTGGTGGCACGCGTGCCTAGGGTTGCCGACCTCTGGGTTAATCAAACTCACACCTGGTGGAAACATAGGGACCCTTTAAATCACATTACTAATGCCAAGGTAAAATAAGGTATTGAGCAATCTTTATATTGCTGTTCTAGCATTGCAAAATGATTACTCTCCAAAGACTATCCTCAACCAATTGTGAGAAACTGATTTAATGTTAAAAAAAATCTGTTGAAATAATAAATAAACAACAAATAAATGTTTTATTTTTGATTTCAAACTTTAATCCAAAGATTATTCCAGAACTTCAATGGCCAAATGCATCTCTGCTTCATTGCAGCTGGCCATTGCACTGGCTGCCCTGCAGAAAAAATGTCATTGGAGGCTTCGTTAACCTGTCTGCCCAGGCACGACTTATCCCGTGTGTGACAGAAGTTGGATGTTTCAATTTGTTTACAGTTACACCCTTCAGAGATGTGCAGAGAATCATCGGAACCACTATGGATGACACTCTGAGATACATACAGATCTCATCTTTGTATTCATGGGGACCATAATTACACAACCCAGTCTCACAGAAATATGTGACACTGTCAAGTCACGTCATTTAATCTATTCATTCGTGATCTGGGAAACGTAATTTCAATTTTTTCGTGCCAAAAGCACAAATTTCAAACTCATTCGAAATAGAAGAGATGAATCAGATACCTTTTTTTCCTTTGCGGTTTGCAGAGCAGCACAACTGCATTGAATATATCTGTAAAATGTCACAATTTCCCAGAATCAAAGGTGAAAGTAGTAACGGGTGGCCAAAAGCTGTCATATTGTTAGAAATTTGTGCTTTGGGCACGAAATTTTTTGAAATTACGTGTACCAGATCACGAATTAATAGGTTAAATGACGTGACAGTGTCACGTATTTTCGTGAGACTGGGTTGAATCACACCATGTATTCTGTATCCTTTCAATGTGGATTAAGTTTTTTTGTGTTTTCGCTAATGTTGGGCATAGAGAAGAAAATAGCCTCAAGTTCAGTGTAGCGGAAAGAGCGCTGTGTCATCATTTCCATCCCATATGTAAGATATGTTGGCCTTTCTATTATTAATCTGTTTGTTGTCCCATTAGTACAAATAGATTTGGATTCCATTTGAAACAATGCTAGTATCTCAGCTTTTGAGAAAAAGCACTGGTCATAATGGAAATAAATAAAAGAGCACATGTTGATTCTGCTTTCGATTTCCTAATAACCCAAGGGGCTCATTACACACTAAAGAACAGCTTTTGTATTTCATGCCAAATTTTCTACATGCCTTTATATGAACAATATTATTAATTTTATTGGATTATGAAAGCACAGAAACCCCTAGCAATCGAAACCATAAAACCTCTAATGTTCATGCGCCTGGGTTAGCATAACTCCCTATACGTGTTTTTGTCACACGCCTCATCATTGTTGT
Organism: Gadus chalcogrammus; assembly: GCF_026213295.1. Lineage (NCBI taxonomy): Eukaryota > Metazoa > Chordata > Actinopteri > Gadiformes > Gadidae > Gadus > Gadus chalcogrammus. The sequence continues at coordinate 22,616,359 of NC_079414.1, read as the reverse complement.
CCTATAAGTGAATCTCAGCATGGCCTTCCAGATTCAATTCTTCCCAAAAGTACACACCCCACAAACACACACACACACGCACGAATAAATAAAATGCAGAACAAAGTTTAAAAAGTGTACAGCATGTGCTTTCATGAGCGGCTGGCCGTCTCTGTAACCATGTGGGAGTGCAAACAATAACAAAGCACCACGCATATTCAAACAAATTATGGATTGTAATAGTAATCAACTAACTTGTTAAATCAATACAGTCAAAATAAATGAGTAACAGAGTGAAAATGCGTATGTGTGCACAGATGGAGGGAGCGAGAGGGAATGGGCTGCTGTGGTAAAGACATATGCTAGGTGCCAGGTGTAGCTTATTAGCCTAATGACCCTCGATGCACAGGCAGACATGTGGGAGTCCCACTGTCACATTATGACGTGGCCAAGACGTGTGGAGCAAACTACACAAAACCAAACTAAAACGCTGGGCGATTTTTGAAAAATACGCGAGGGCATTAACAGAGCAAACCAAAGCAAAAACCTCAACAACACTGCAGTCGCTGAAAGCACATCACAAAAGCCACAACACGAATCAAAGTGAGCGTCGAGGGATGTTCATTATGTTATTGAATGTTATATGTTATAATATGATGTATTGCCACTAACTGCAGAAAGCCATTTATTTAAATCTATGATGCAACTTCTAAAAGGGCACAGAAATGTCCTCGTCTGCTTGTGCAGGCAATTGTAGTTGCTTTGTTAGATTGTCAACATCCTTTTACACTCACTTTGTTTTTCTTGTCGATTTCACAGTTTGCAGTTGTGTTGTGGCATTTGGAGCTGTATTGCGTCTTTTGCATTTACGTTGGGAATTTAGCATTTGTGTTGTGGAATTTGTTGTTGCATTGTTACGTTTGCAGTGGTGTCCGTAAATACCCTTGTGTTTCTAAATTTTGCAGAGCGTTTTGGCTATGCATGGGCTTACATTTCGTTCTCCCCCTCTCGGCCACCGTACATTGCAAAATACATCGCAGCATACTTCCTAAGGCTTTCTTGCACACACTCACACACACAAACATGCCCATACACACACATTGACACCCTCACGCTTGGCAACCATACACATTCCACCTCTTCTCTTTCGTGAGGTCATATGCGGTGTGTTTAGCCTGCTAAAGAGATGGAGTAGATGGTCATATAGATAGACTACTTAAGGTCTCCATTTTACACAAAGAGCAGAACGACCGGCCACACAACATAGCAACCAAACTAAGGCATTCCCCCGACGACTCAGGTCTAACAGGCTCTCTATTAGCCCCCTACCACCTCCACCACCACCGCCACTGTGTGACCAAGAGTAATTATCTATCCTCTCAGGGAAATCAATCCAGCATCATGGAGTGCTTCCAGAAACCGCTTTGCCCATCGTTTACGCAATGAGTCGCCATGTTACCGCAAATTTGACTGGGCTGCCTGAGATTGGCTGAGTCTATTCCATCCAATGGGGGCTCTCCGGTCTCCCAAGATCTCCCCAATCTCCCAGACCCCAACAAAGGCGGCAGGCAGTTCAACAGGTCATTGACAAAATATTGCAAAACATGTTTGGAGAGTCTGTCCTGAACCCTGGGTCAGGGTTGGTGTGTAACAAGATGTTTGATGAAGCCACTGCTCTATAGAGCAGAAGGCTTCACATTGGCTGGGTTTTCCCTGGCCCATAACCCATGTGTACTCATAACATCACACTTTTTTATAGTTATTTTATTATTATTTCTTTTTACTTTTTGCGTTTCTGAATTTGTGGTTCATGTGAATCTAGAAGAAAATAGTGGCATCACAATAGTGTATACTCTGCTAAAATGACAATGGCAAAAGGGAAAATAAGTGTCCCTTTAGTCTCCTAGTAAATAAGTAAATTAATAAAGTATATATATATATATATATATATATATATATATATATATATATATATATATATTATTAGGGGGCCAAGCCAACGGATTGGATCCCTATTGTTTTTATATATATTATTATATTATTAACTATTGCAGCCATGAAAAATGGATAATGAAAAGCCACACATCAGAAAGAGCGTGAATTCTAATGTTTTCTACAGCTGACCAAATTGCTTTGGATTATCAATTGCTGCCTGTAACGCCCAGTGTCTTAGATTGCCGCATATTTCACATCCACGATTCATCATTTAGCAGAGCACTTTCATTAGTATTTCACTTGTTATGGCAGTGGTTCAAGAAAAACTTGAAATCATGATCTCCTTAACTCGGTTCATAAATATATAATGAGAGCAAGTTATAGTAGTCACAAAATGTCACAGCACAAAACGAAATTCTCTCAGAGATTGTATTACACAATAAATTCTGATGTCCTTATACATTAAGAAACAGACGACCAAAGTGTGTGTGTGTGTGTGTTTGTGTGTGAGTTTGAGGGTGTGTGCGTGTGTGTTTGTGTACATTTCTGTGTCGATGTCAGTATTTGTGCCTGTGAGGTTGTGTACAAGTGTGTGTGTGTGTGTTTGTGTGTTTGTGTAAGTGTGTGTGTGCACGTGCACGTTTATGCATTGGGTGCGTATATGCACAGTTATGGTCTGAAGTTTGTAAAAGCTTAAGACTGCTGAAGCGGAGTAAAGTTTGGGTCCTTGTGTTGACTTCGAGGGACTCGACTGGATAATGAGGCTGATGATAAGTTAAAGACAAACTTGACGGAACCTGTCAGAGTGAGAAGCTTCACCAATTCATCATCCCACTGTCCTCATTCTCCTCTTTAGAAGAGAGGTAATCAAGAAAGTTGGCTGTGCTCCAACTGTTACGATTACCAGGAGTACGATAGTGCACCCATCAGCTTACCCATACCACCACCACTAACACCACAAAAATATGGATAAAAAACAAAATGCAAACACGTATCTTGCCCCCCCGTCTTGAGATCTTTGTGGAGCTGCGAAACCGCTTGTCTCGGAGGGGCACCCGGGGATGACAGTACCATTCTCATGCTTGTCCGCAGTGCACTGCCGTTCTGCATATTAAAACACACAACATCTATTTACTGCTGCTGTTAGTTGTCAACCCTGCCCTGATCTAAAGGGGCCCGTTCCGCAGAGCGCTGTCCCATCTTTGCCTCCCCATGGACTCAGTTCACAGCGTTATCGCACTTCATTACCGACTCATGATGACAGCTGACAGTTTTCTGTATTCATGTATTCTGTTAAATGTATAATGCAAACATATATAAGGGACCTTCTCCATAGAGGGTGTGTTCATGTATTGATAGTAGTCAAAGAGGACATAGTGAAATAAAGAAAAACATATTATCCGGTATTTCGCTATCATAGCCAAATGAGAGGTTAACATTACCGCATAGTAGTTACAAAATACATAGAAGACTGGCGCTCGGAGTAAAAATTGCTTCCGTAATAGCAAGGGCTTATCTTTGTTTACTGCATGAAGGGGGCAATGTGAATGTGCAAGCAGAAAATTGTAGCGTAAAAAGTATATGTTCTGGGTATAGGCTTGACAATGATATGGTCTTGAACACCAAGATTTACCAACCATCACAGTCTCGGGTGGGATCAGGTTTTAGGGTTTCCTGTCAGGGTTGGGGGTTTACTTTAATGGCCTGGTTTTGTGGTTTGGTTTTGGTTTTAGGGCTTTTCTTTTAGGGGGACAGTCGGTATGAGGCCTAGTTCTTGCAAATCAGTCTAAAGCACCACATTAAGCCAGCATGGGGCCCAGCACATGCTGAGATGATTTAGCCAGAGGGCCCAGGAGTTCCCATGGTGGCGACATCCAATATGGCCGCCCCTTGAATAGTTTGACGATAACTTTCTTATTTTTGTTCCCTTTCTCTATTTTCTCGACGTTCTCTACATATTTTTTCTCGATTCTCTTGTTCCGTCCATCTTTTTTTCTTTCTTTCCAATCTTAGCATTCTCTTTGTTGAAACAACGACGGGGTAAAAATGCAAAGTTTGAGAAACAACTTTTTGTTTCTTTTGTTTGTATAGAGATGGTGTTAAGAATAATAGTTTAACTTACTTAAATAAGTTTTATCTCATGTTAAAAATTCTGGGCCAAGATTAAAGTTTCTGAGTAAGTTGTTCATATGCAGTGTAGCCATGTGAGTTGGCTATATCAGATCAGATGAGGGACGACAGTGCAGATTTGGCAGACCTGTTGTTTCACATTGACAGAACAGAATTGATTTATTTGTATAAACACAATGTCTTAATAAATATATGTTCAGCCTTATTCTTGGCAGGGACAATTCACTGCTTTGCTGACAATGCTTGTCCCTAGTGTCCCTACTGAAAACCAATGCATGAAACAAAGTTAATCATGCTTTTATCTGCTGGACAAAACATGGAATACTTAGAATAAGAGTCCCATTTAGATGTACCCTTATTACAACATGTGAACATGTAGGCCCGTATAGAGCCGCGGCGTCTATCATGAGCAGGATCCATGGAACGACACGACTGGGTTGAGTTATGGGAGCTGAGGGTTCAGGAGGGTTTAACGGAAGGTTTAACACAAACCCATTTGTTCATCATCAGTGAGTGCATGGGGGTACATCAGAAACAGCATGGTTTGGGCGTCTGGGAGTGAACATAACAATCAGGAATCGACGTGACTGCTGGGTTTTTCCCCAGCATGGTTTCCACGGTGGAGGACTATTACTTATACAGGAACCCGACACTTTGCAGTAATTAGCACCCGCGCTCTTAACTCTTAATCAAACAAAAGCACTTTGGAAGTTGTGCAAAAAAACAGAACACATTTCGGGAGCTAGAAGTTGGTTTCCACTAAAGTACAACTGATGAAACTTTCTCAGATGTATTCCTTGTTTGAGGCCTTAGAATAAAACTGCAGGCATTAATCTCAAACTAAGTCATCAGAATGTTCAATAGTTATTTGTAGAAATCTTTTTGGAATCATAATCAATGGACTTAACCACATTCATATACAACGTATTTATCTTCAGCATTTGCTTCCTGATTTGATTCCCTGTATGAAGTGTTTTTTTTTTCTATTGTTTATGCTTTATTATAGAGTGAGATGGAGAGCAAGGTATTGGAGATAGATGGTCGAACCCTGGTCGCTGCGTTCAGGACTGGGGATATGATACGCGCTCTACCCGTTGAGCCACCAGGGCGCCCCGATCAAAAGGATTTTTATTGAAGAAAGTTATCGGCAGCATGTGGCTCACAAGGGAGAGGCGGTTGGCTGGCAACTCAAAGGTTGCTAGTTCGATCCCCGGCTCCTCCTAGCCGATTGGCGAGGTGTCCCTGAGCGAGATAGCTCACTGTAACTGCTCCAGAGGAGCTGGCGGTTGCCTTGCATCGTTGACACCGTCGCCATCGTTGTGTGAATGTGTGCATGAATGGGTGAATGTTAGGCAATATAAGTGCTCTGAGTGGCGACTGGTTAAAAAAGCGCCATATAATTACAGTCAATTCACAATTTTCCCGTGGTCAAAATGGAGGAAGAGGGTTTCGAGTTCATTTCCGACAGACCAAAACACTGCCTGGTTTGAAAAAGAAGGGGAATAACAGTTGGGTGTTACAGATTTCTGTGTGACGTCCTCCTACATGCTGTGATTAATGGGAGCAGGGCTAGCCGAATCTGAGTTCATCCATCATGAGCCCTAGTCTTAATTAATGTTGTAGGAGGAAAGCCAACAAGCCGGGCTTCACGTAAGCAAGAAATATATATCTAGAGGAAAAACCTTCAGCCCTTGAGAAGGACTATCTAAATATAGATCTCTGCGTCTCGGATCACGCACGCGCTGAATGCACAGCAGCCCCCATTATTACTCATCATGTGAAACACACAGGAACACGCACCTAATTAGCCACTAGCCGGCCCCGTGAGCCCCTGTCCCAAATGCATTGCCGCTGATGTAAAGATGTTTTACCCACACATACACTTTAACGAGTGCTGACTTTCTGAGTAAATAATAAATGGCTGTGAAGGCAATGCCATGCTTTAGCCCTGGGTCTGAAATACTTGAGATCTGGTTGATGCTGACCTCAGCCACTTTAAGAATTTTATTAAGAACGTTATTCGTTTTTTTTTTGCTAGCCAAGAATTACAACAACAGCCACAGCAAAAAAGACAAGGGTTTCGCCTGCTGTGGTCGATGGAACTGGACATATCTAAAGCCAATGTGATTAGCCCTGGATCAGTCAATGGGCAGCAGGGCTAAGCCTTTGTGCAGGAGAAGAAAGTGTTCAGTGTTGTACACTTTACCAATCTGACAGGAGCAGCATCTGAACGTGGGGACATTATCAAGCCGGCACCCTCGAGATAAACGTATTAAAAGCAAAACAAGATACTTTGGGTGGGGGAGGGGAGAGGGGAGAGAGAGAGAGAGAGAGAGAGAGAGAGAGAGAGAGAGAGAGAGAGAGAGAGAGAGAGAGAGAGGAGACACGCACCACTTCACTGGATAAGATTGAGCACGGCTATCAAACCTTGGTCTGGTTGTCCAATTAGCATCATGGTGCGTGTTGGTGAATGGTCAAAGGTGGATGACATTTAGTTAAAAAGGCCCAGTGTCAAATGAAAAGACGGATCTCTTAATAATGGCAAGCACCTCTTACTTACTCTCTCTCTCTCTCTCTCCTCTCTCTCGCTCTCGCTCTCTCTCTCCCCTCACGCTCTCTCCTTCGATTATTGTCGAGTCACCAGAAAGCAACACCCCTTGCTTATTCTAACTCCTAATCCTTAACAATAAATCTCCTTGTCTCCTGCTCGCTCGGCATGTATACAGTTCACCCCCGTAGCTCATTACAATATCCCTTCAGCCTCCCTGCTTTTCTCACCTTCTATCTGGAGGCAAGCCAGGCTTTAAGTCAGCGATAGGGAGCAGACATCAGAAAAGGGAAACTTATCAGCTGCCATCATCTCTTCTCGAGCATTATAAATATGGCCTCTGGGAGATGGGCAACATACCTCAATTTAATATATTCCCTCATGACAGCAAGTTAAATGATGAATCTCTCTCCGGACCATTTTATACCTCTTAGCTGCAGCTGCCCATACCTGAATATTTCATATAGCAAAGAAGAAATGGACGTTTTGAAATGACCTGGTGTATTTATAACGTAGTGTTGCTGTATTTACAACATAGTATCTGTGTATTTGCAACTAGATATCCCGTGTATGTTAAAACCCCTGATGTGATAAAGGAAAGGTATGAGAGGTTTAAGTTAATTTGATTCATAAGAAATCACAGATGCCCTGTCATGGTTGACTCTCTTGCGTTTGTAGTTTTACGTGTGTGTGTGTGTGTGTGTGTGTGTGTGTGTGTGTGTGTGTGTGTGTGTGTGTGTGTGTGTGTGTGTGTGTGTGTGTGTGTGTGTGTGTGTGTGTGTGTGTGTGTGTGTGTATGTGTGGGGGGGAGGGGCAATACATGTGTTCATCCTTTATTTTGAGCAAAATAAAAGTCTATCCTGTCCTTCCTGGGACAGAGTATATCTGTGTCCTTTAAAACCTATAGGCCAATTTTTATATTGGGCTGCTTAACAACCAACGAGTAGACATAGAGTGAGGTTTCACTGGATAATACCCAGGCACAAATATGATAAAAGTTATATTTCTAACATGCGGCAGTGAAGAAATAGCCCCCACTGTTATCAGTGACAAAGTCAGTCACGTTCTCGGCTCATACGACAGCGGTCATCAACCAATATAAAACAAGGGAACATCATATTGTTTTTTATCTGTAACATCGTTTCAGATACAGAATCTGAATTCTTTATCTGATACCATGCTGTTCTTTCTTTCCTTAAAATGACTCCTAGATGTGTGGAATCATCCAAAGCTCTGTAAACTGGAGCCAGATAGGGCTACGTCTCCGCCAGTACATGACGATTTTTCGATTCATGTAAACAGATGATTTTTTTGAACTTATATGTTATTAACGTTCAACCACATGGTTCTGGAACCTCGATTAAATCGACTTTCAACCACATGCTTTTGGAATTTGGATTTCAGATTTTTCTCAGTGTAAACAGGGCCGGTGCTGTTTTTGTTTATCACAGAATTAAAGATAACATTTTTACAAAACAGCCAGACCCTTGGCACCAAATAATTGTCTAGCCTTATGGGGCTAATGAGAGACATCTATAGACAGCTAATTATAGTTTCGTCTGAAAAACAGTCTGCGGTTCCCCGTGGGGGGTAGAGTTTTACTTCACAGTATTTGCATCTTCAGTCACGATTAGTCATTAAGCTGAAAGCACATTCGCAAGCAGGGTCCCTATTTATAGAAATATGACTCGATATATTTGAAAGGGCTTCGGTTTAAGCTATAGCTTGTTTACAGAGAATATATCCATTAAGGATACAACGGGAGAACACAGGTAGCCAGGTGATGCTATCCAGGTCTTACATGTAGGACGAAAGACTGTAATCTTCTATCGAAAGAGATTATAAATCAGTATTAATTTCCCGGATGGCTTGTTACCACATCGAATCAGAATGATAAACAATGGACCTAAATTCATTCCAACCCATACTTTACTGTTTAGAATCAAAGAGAAAACATTCCAAGGTCATATTAAGGTATGATTATACAGCAATTATTCAATTCTACAATTAGGCTACCCTCATTTTAATTGTTAAAGCTTTATTAAAAAAAATCATGCAAGGCCTAATGAACACTTAATGTTATAGGCAAGGTTAGGGAGTATTCTGCTTGTGTCTATGTGCTTTCCCTTCCCTTTAATTCGGCTTCCATGTTCACAACCTTTCCCCCTGGGAAATCATAGATTAAAAAAATACATTCTCATGTTTGCATTTGAAAGAAAACTAATGACCTTGATTAATCGTAGTGGACACAAACTGACCTATTTTTACGCATTTTAATCACAAGGGGTTTAAATTGCATTTTTCTTTTGCTGTTCTCGCTAAACATGAGATGGATCGACACCGCAAGAAATGCAGGCACACATGATAAATGCACACTGAGTACCTGGGTATTCATGAATGCTAATGACTCAAAGCAGACTACTGCAACCACCCAGACATTTCTGTTTGTACTAAACTATTACCACACAGCCTTTTCAATGTTAACTGGAGGGTTTAAACACTCAGAAGGTTTAAACAATGCAAGCCTTGGGCTCATTGTACAACCCTTCAGGACTGAAAATAATCATTGCTGAACTAAAAAACTACATGGAAACTCAGGGTCTCAACAACACTCTTACACAACGTCTATTTGCTGCATGAGCGCCCTGCACACAGCTTCGCGAGTGGATGTCACGCAATCCCAGCATGCATCTGAGGAATCACAGCGACATCGCTTTGGCAGTAAAAACCTGTGTGTCACACCATTCCAACCAGCTATCATCCCACAAATCGTGTCAATGGCAAATAGATGCCGCACCCCTGGTTGTGTAACTAGGAGGGGGGGGGGCAAATAAAAGGGAAAGCATTTTATCGATCCTGAAGGCTCCCTAAAGGCATTCGCAGGGGATGGCTTCCATAGAAAACGCCATCAAACCTTCCCGGAGCCAGCAGAGAATTTCGATGACTGTTTGGTACGGTTTCTTTATGACAAGAAACGTTTATTTTATTGAATTCTTCATTTTAGCAAAACAGTTTCCAGCAGCATATTTATCAGACCGAATTTTGCAACCTCTTGTTGAATCGTGTCATTTAAACGTTGCAGCGGGAAAGTTCGTTAAAATGTATTTGTGCGTGAACTTTTTCGCATGGGGGGGGGTGGGGGAGGTCGACACTAAAGCCAAAAGTAGGTTTCTTGTAAATATGCTGACGTCGGAAACGCTCTGGCTTCAAAGTTTCCTTTAGTAGTTAACTAACTCTAACTTGACTTATGGAGTAAATCCGGTATCCCCAAGTGGAGTCTCCTTCCCCACCTGCACACACACCTAACGGCTGCAGCGGAGTGAGGGAACTGCTGGGTCCTTACTCCTTAGCCAGCTGCTCCATGCAGCGCCCAGGCTGCCAAGTGCTAGCTCCAGAATGATTCGCTTTAGCACAGTTGATTTGGGTCATGGTCATGGGATCATCTGCTTCTTTTTGGTTGTTTTTATAGATCTGTGTTTGAAAGTGATTATGCTGAACCTACAATTAATTGGAGTTTGATTTCTTTCTTTTTTTACCAGAGACAGATTGTTTTTAATACAATGAAAGTAAATGGCGAAAGGTTTCAAAGTACATTTCCATAGGTTTGTTATTAGTTGTATGCAATCATATATGTTGAAAGTGATTATGCTGAACCTACAGTTATTTTGAGTTTAAGCTACTTTTTACAGCCCAACCAAGGTATAATGAGTTTTGTCTACGTAAAAAATAACAGGCGAAAGGTTGCAAAGTACATCTCCATATTTCCAAGACCCGGGAAATAGACATTTGTTGTTGTTTTCTTCCACTTTTTTATGTGACTGTACTCTGTGAAAGTATAGGCGACCCCTTGGGTGTCACATCAAGTTTATTTCTGCCGGTGCCTTGCATGAATACAGAGAGCGCATCTGCCATTCCATCCAACCACAGCTACTTTCAAGGGAGCTCGTAAAAAAAAAAAGGTAAACTTATCATCAGTGCTTGGGTCAAATCATATTTTTATTTATTTATTTTGTCATTAAAACATGCATACTCATCATGGAGATAGCTCTGTGCTGCAGTAAAAGTCAGCCAGTCAGAAAGCGGACCAGACCATAATTGCTTGCATTTTAAATTATTTTAATGGATCAAGATGAAGGGGTCAAATGAGGTGCATTTCTACAGCGAACCTCATTCAAGGTTGAATTCAAAGAATCAGTCAATACGCAAACAAAGGAATCAGACCTCGTTTTTGGGGTCACTGAATGTTTATACTTGGCTTATATTTCCTCTCTCGTATTCAATTAACTTTTCGTTCACCCACACAAATGTGGATGGCAGAATAAGATGACTATATTGCCTAATGATTATGTTGTGATGAACTGTGGCCACTGGTCCTATTTATGAGTTGGTATCTTGTGAGAGCACAACTCCTCAATATTCCATTTCAGGATTTGACTCAAACCTGCAGTAGTTGTGACGGATATTAAGTGGTTTGGCTTGCACTCTTCTATTAAATGCAATACATTCCATAGACCCCAACAGTTACTAATTCATACATCGGTGGACAACTCATGGCACGTCAAACACACATTATTCTGAGCTTCGTTTTCGTGAGGCGGTAGAAAGGACACACACTCATTTTGCATTCCGGTTAGGAAAACACTCATTTGTTTATCTAAGATATTCATGAGGATTGAAATGTTGATTAGAACCAGACATGTTCTCTGCTTGGTAATTATTGGTCACATAATGAATATTTCACTCTCCCACTTCTCTCCTACCCTCTATTCTCGCTATTTATTTTTCTACTTCTCCTTCTGCTTTCCCTCTTCCGCTCTTGATTTTTTTTTACTCCCGAATGGGGAAGGTTGTTCGATGATCTAACTGCAGCGGGGGAGAATAATTGGAGGAGAGGACGAGATATTGAATTTTTAATTGTGGCGCCCTAAGAATAGAGTGGCCTTTCTCTGCAATGAAGTTATTGGGGGAGTAATTCGAGACACATTAGGAATTCCCCAGGTATGTTAATGGAGGTTGATGAAGTGACCGGGAATCTATAAGTCATTTAGCGGCGTGAAGTTAAATTGGATGCGGGGGGGGGGGGGGCAACTCTGACTGATACTGGAATCCAATCCTATTGGTTCATCCCCCACAGTCACAACTATATACTGTATTGTCATAGGGATTTACTTGTGGGTCAAAAGTAATTGCCTCATATTACAGTTGGATGATATGACTGATTGGGAATTGTTACTGCTTCGAATAGTAATAACTATCCCTCACAGTCAATGCAATAGAAACTAAAAACAAGGCTGAATTATGACAATTGCTAATATTTTTGGAAATGTTTTGACAATTCTTTTATGTATTTATGTACGATTCAACCATATGGGGAGATAGTATTGATCGAGTATAATATCTCCAACGATATTATGCTACTAACAAGTTCTTCAAAGAGGCCAAATACTTACAATACAAAGAAGTGTAATGTTGATCTCAACATGGTATATGTCATCTTGGTAGTAAATGTTTAACTCTTGAAATCCGCAGCCTGTCCACCACTTAATGACTTAACAAATCACCTTGTGAAATATGGGAGACACCCTATTGATGGAACGGAGTCCAGGACTGCTGACCGCGCAGCAGCGCTCAAATGCAGAGATAAATGACCCCCTTATTTGTCCTATCAGTGTACTCCTTCAAGTGATAACTCGCAGGGCTAATTCCTGTGCATGGTGGTACTTGTTTTGCTTGATCTTAAAGAAAATATGGAACAGGGTGGAATCTAACAGTATTGAAGAAGAGCGTCAACATACACAGCATGGGTGACTCATACGCATCTTAAAATGAATTGGAAAAAAAAAGACTCATATTTATTATTTCCAGAGAAATAAGGCAGTGGAGGGAGGCAGTGATCAAAATAAAAAATGTGAAATATAATACAAAAAACTGTCTCATTAATGCATTTCATTTAACCGCACCTGTCCTCTTAATAACAAAAACAACACAAATAGTAATAATAAATTCACTTGCTGGTCCAAGAAACCGCAACAACATAAACAAACGTGCACTACCTTTTTGCCAAACAAGCAGAGTAGAAGGCCGATCCCAACAGCAGTGAGCTGAGAGGACAAGGGGGACATAACTCGGTCTATAACCCGGGCAGGACACCACATGCAGACGAGTAGGAGACTGCCCATGCCCGTAGCCAACTATGAGGTCACCGAGGTCCGGACCTCTGTTATTTCTTTAGAGCTAAAAAATAAAATCAGAAACGAAATAAACCTGCATAAAGAAAATCTGCGGTCGAGAATCTCTATGAGATGAGTGCAAGCCTGATTCTGTTTAGGCGTGTTACTTTGTGTCTGCCCTGTGTGACTGTGACGTCCCCTCACCCCTCAATAAAACTGAACCCCTTCAACTGAAGCACCCCCCACCCCTACTGCCCTGAGCACGCCAACTCTGAAAAGAACAACACCTGAGTCCAAACACCTGCAGATCCGAATCAATGCAGTGTTGGCCGGAATTTGGGGTTAAGCCAGGAACAACACCAGCTGTCATCATCAGAACTCCAGTGACTCAATAACATGGGATGAAGGAGATGTCGAAGTACAGGCCATTTCCACAACTTTGAGGCAAACCATTGTTCGTACTGAATCAATAATAGTTTAGGAGACAGTGTAAGTTGATAAACTCAATACTGTCGGAACACATGTGGTGATGATCAGACATATTTGTATTTTACTCAATAATGTATCCACTGGACCTCGATCAATCGGTCAATTTTTAACTCAAATTCAGTCGAGCCCGTGACACTATCATTGTCAGGGTCTGTCTCTCCTTCTAGACATGCCCATACACAACCCACTTATGGCCATGGACAGCCATTGGACAGATCATCCCCTGCAATCATCCAATTAAAAGATAATCACTAACATGTCCGCTGCTCTGCCGCTGTCGACGTCTGACCGTGGGAATCAGGAGCCCCTTGTACGAGAAGGTCGCAGTCTGGTACAACAAGCGTCTATACAATGCAAATCACTTTGGGAAAACAATAGCGCTGTAGACACAATTAGACCATTAGCATATTGGTTTGGCGGCAATCAGCAAGAAATGGTGACAATAATTGACATTATTAGGATTGTTTGCCGTCGAACCCAAAGGTCCTTATCTGGTGCAGAGCAGAGTAGAACCACCACTATGTATAGGGGAGTATAAACAGGAGGAAAACAAAGTTCCTTGTGTGTATGTGTACTTGTGTGTGTGTGTGTGTGTGTGTGGTTTAATGGACTAGTTATGGCCAATCAATCCAGGCAGCCGCTCCAGCTGCGAGGTGGGTGGGCTCTGATTAGTTGGAAAACCCAGTAAGCTCCAAGCTAGAGCCGGTGTGTGCTGAGTCAGGGTGGAAATCAAAGCTAATTGACCTTTATACCGGCATTTGATCCCTCGCCAGGCCGCACGGCTCCCTGTGCACCGTAGCCCACCCTGCATGCAACTCCATGCAGACCTGGGATTTAAGACATCTCTGCGTTGTCACACTCTCAACTCTGGTCAGGTTTTTAACTCGTCCAGAAGTAGACCGCCATCTGTAAGAAAATAAATCAATAAACCCAAAAAGAAAAACCAAGAAATACCCGTGCTGCAGTGCTGTTTGGCCCCTGTGCCTGTGTGTCAATGTTTGGAGGAAACAAACACCGTCCTCCCTCCACCACACACTCCCAGCCACACCGTCCCCCGCGACACACTCCAACTGTGGCGGTGAGGGAGACGGAGACGGAGGGGAGATCTCATTCCTCCGCAGACTTCATCCACATGGAGTGGCGTGCCGGGGGGACGCCTTTATAAAGTAAATAAAGCATGAAAGGTGCCACCACCACCGGGGTGATTTGGTATCCAAATCACGGCACCCCCATGCATGTTTTCAGTGAGGCTCAAAGCATCAAGAACAAGCAGCGATTTCCCAGGGAGCCCGGGAATGCACCAGGTTGCCTTTTTATTCGCCGTTCCAGATGCTTCATTAGGGCATGATGTCTTTCATCATTATTCTTTCATGTAATTCTTCGGTACACAGCATCTGCACTCTGCTCACACGGTTTGTTATTTATGCAAATCATTTCCATGGAAAAAAAGCGAGATAAACATCCTTTGAAATAGGATTGGACTCCTTAACCATTTCTGAAATCACAAGGTGAACAAATTACAGTGGCCGAACGTGACGGTGTCGAGACCCCACACAATATAAAAGCAATTGAAACCACAGCTGTCTCTTTCCATTTACCGACCTGGGTAGGTGCGGCGTGCATTTCCAATTCGAGATGGCGCAATACACACCAGGAATCCCACATGGGTTTCATGGCATATTTTCTTTGGATTTATTTGGAATATTCTACTCTGTGTTTAGGTCATTTTGACTGTGAGCCATATTAAAGAGCACAACTGCAGCAGAAAACGTTCAAAACATTCAAAAGTGCCGGTCATCTGTAAACTAAAGTCTTGGTAGAGCCGTGTGTGAGTGTATTTTTTTATTGTGTGTTGAATATTTTTGTTTCATTTGTGGTTAATATACGCAAGACCATAACATTTCACTGCTAGAAACAGAGTCATCCCTTAAATTCGCACATATCCATAGCCATGCCCATAACTGTGTTTTATATGTCTTTCCATACTAATGACCAATATAACATAATTGCAAGCCTAAGGTGTGAGGTTTGCATACATTTCCCCAGAAAACACCTCCATGTCTGTCTGCACTCCCACTGCAACCACAAGGTCAGCAGCTTGATGGATGTTAAACAACTACACCCCAGGCCAAATAATCAAAGTATTCATCTACACTTGCTTTTAGAAAATTATAATAGGAAACAATTTGACAGCCAGCGGTATGTCCAAAGGCTGTACACCTACACACCCTTAATGTGTGAACTTAACTTTGTCATTAAACAGCTAAACCGCGAGTACTTTCACACGTACTCGCGCTGTGCAGCCAGATTTGATGATTGCATCACGTACGAAGCCGTGGGGACCGATGCTATCAAACAAACAGGTGTGGGTGTTGAAAGCGAAAGCGGGCGTCTTGATGATTCCCAATGCAGCCGGTGACACAATAGCTTTAGACACACTTGGTATGGGGGCCTTTGTGTTGATACGATTGAAAATGAAAGCACAGATGCCGTCGTAATACATCTTGGGAGCAGCCTTCAGCACAGAGTCTTAGAAGTGCCCTGACGATGTGGCTAGCAGGACCATGACGACGGTTGATGAGTGGGGGAGCCCTCGTGACAGCTTCACTTAGCGTGTCACTCATTTCACCGCAAAAGACTGCCGTTTGATACGTAAACACTTAATCCGAGGCACGCCCGGGTTGTCCTTCTGCACCCTCACCGTTGGCGTGTGAGTGTGTGTGTCAGTATGTGTGTGTGTCAGTATGTGTGTGTGTGTGTGTGTGTGTGTGTGTGTGTGTGTGTGCGTGTGTGCGTGCGTGCGTGTGTTTGCGTGTGTTTGTGTGTGTGTGGGGAGAGGTCAGGGCTGGTTACGTGACCTGATGTCATATCTGCCCTTTTCTATTAGACGATGATTATATCAACAAATAAATCGTCAACCCTGTACATGTTTTTTTAACGCAGACGTCAAAGGTGGCCTGTGAATGAAAGCATTAAAAAATGCTTCAAGGTTGGATATGTTTATCGTGTTGGATCGTAACAACTTGCTGGAAACCAGTTAATCTTTCATATTGGCGATAACATAATTGATTCACCACATGGAGTCAGTAGGGTGCTATCTATGTATTGCCAATAAGATATTTATTACTATTGGCTATATGGTTGATTTATTATGAGGTGCAGAAAGATCAAAATTGAAATGATATTGTTGATGATACACTTATAGTACGATAGTCAGGTAGTAAAAGTAAAGGGAAATGCAAATTAAAACGTGGCATTTAAAAAGTCGAACGAGCCTTGTTACATTTGACCAATTGAAGGTTAAGAGATTCAGAGACAGATAGAGTTGAAATATTGGAATTAAATATGCATTTTATCGACACATTTATCTGCAATAGAAAGTCATTTTTTATGCAGTACTCACACCAGATTACTAAAACGGTGTTAAAATGATCTAAGCGCTATAATAAAATAATCTCTTATCCTTTTAACAGCTCCTCCTCCTCTCAAATATCTAAATGAACATCAGCACCAGTTAATCCCATGGTTACACAGCGCACTATCTATAATACATCAAGTTTATCTCCACAGCGACGCCCAAGACTCTGATTGGTACGCACACAATTTGAACATGAGATTTCAGAAGCGATCCTAAGGCTGTGACATCCCAGGTACTTAGGGTACGACTTTAACTGTCGCCAGTAAAAAGCGGCCGCCTCCTCTGTAAAATGTGGCCTTGGGCTCCTTGGGGGTCGGGCAGCTACAGCCTGAGTCAGCGCTATCTCTGGCCGGGGGGGGGCGCGAGAGAAAGGGCTGAGGCTGTGGGAAGGCACATGAGAAACATTCAATATTGACATGTTAAATCCAAAAGCATGATTGAACAGCTTGCCATCGCTCCGAGCCCCAGCCCAGAGTCCATGGCGGATGAGGAGCTGGGATGAGCGAGGGTACGAGCACTGTGTTCGGGATGGATCGGTGCTGGTGGGCCATGGATCGAGGGCTGGTCCCCGATGGCTCGTCGCTCTGATCTATTGATCTTTTTTTTTTAAGCGGGTCAAAAGCCATTCTTTTTAAAGCCAGGGCTTGCTAAATATGGTCTAATTATGAATATTCAAACTTTGAGTTATGAAAAACGGCCCGAGGCTGGCGTTGGCTACTGATCAAAAATGCGCGCCTCTGACAGTCTCGTTCTGACGTGAGGCGGATTATGCATATTCATAATTTCCATCTGTGGCATGTAAAATCCTAAATTAATAATGCTAAATATTCCTTCTTTTTAAGAGTCAGAGTGCCTGTGCCTTAATAGTATTTGTTTGGAGGGCAGGGAAAGGGTGAAAAGATTTATGTTGGCAAGTAAATATTGTTGAGTACATATTTTCAAGGCTGGCTCAATGGCCTGGTCAAATAAAACTATACCTATCGGGCAGTTTTGGTATTTTTGTACATATAGTTTTTGTATATTGATGGTGGTTAGTTTCCATTAAATATTTCTAATTAGCTAATGCTACCAAGTGCCTTTTTGCAAAACAAAACTCCCCTGATTCCACTTTAAACCTAGCAATAGACAAAAGGTTGGACTCTATGCACTCGCTGTTGTTCAAAGCAAAGGACTGAAGGGTTCCTGAATGGAGGCGGCGGCTTTGGGCTAAGTGCTTTCTGTGTATGTACTGTAATACTGCTCTCCTAATGTGATTCGCTGCTAGATTTAATAAATGGATTATTATTACTACAGCAGACTGATATGCATAAGCTTGTGCTAATGGCTTCCCGCTTCTCGGTTCACGCTAACGTCTGTAATATCGCGCAGTCGAGTCGAGCAGAGGAAAAACACACGGATGAGCGATATTGATAAATGAGTTTGTACAAAGTACATCGTCACAGACATTAAGGCGTACGAACGGCCTTTTGACACAAGTGGGAAAAGAGAGAAGAATGAAAACCTGAATGGAGAAAGTGCAATTGTCTCCTAAACCAACACGTCAACCGTGCATGAACCGACGTCAAGGAACGCTGTGCTCCTTTATTGTCTCTCTTTCACCGCTCTTCTATTTAACTAGCGATTTCAAATGCCAAAACATAACCTTTTCACTCTTTTTGACGTTCTAAGAATGAGGGTCTCCCGGCGACGTGGGCTGTTCTACGCCGAGAAGGACGCGTGTTTGAGATTCTGAGTGGGTCCTGTCACGCATTGTCGCCGGACTCCCCAGATGATAACCGAGGGCGAGACTGAGACACAAAATGAATTCAAGCTACTGGAGAATAACAACAAGGCCACTCCTTCTCTATATCTCTCTCCCGCTCTCTCTCTCTCTCCCCCCCCCCCCCCTTCCCTGGTGAATAAAGACAAATGGCGTTTTGGCTTTTGTTGCTGGCCTTTGTCCACGGTTGATAACTCTGAAATAAAAAGAATGCATTTGATGCTCCGCGGGTCCCATCTGCTTTAACCACACAAAACAACAACAACAGGCACAGGAACATCGAAAAATGAAATCATCTGTAATGGAAGAGGGTCCCCCTTCAAGCCATCGGTCACTCTACCCCGGCTGGTGAGCGGGGTCCCGCGGGTTCCATCCCGCTGGATGATTAGATCGGTGGCGACAATGCTGTCGTCTCCCTTGACAACAGTCTTTTATCAAACTCGGAAAGTTCTTCAAAATAATTTTTTTTGCTCACCTGCTTTGTTTTGTCAGGTATGAGGGCAGGGGGGGGTAAAAGAAAATAGTGGAAGCGTCCATGCGGCCCCTCGCCTGATGGTAGCCTCACGCTAGGTCAGGCGTTCGGACCACACCGCGGCCGCACATCAGCGAGGCTGTGTTTATTATTGTCCCCTGTCAGGAACACGCAGAGCCCGACGCTGCCGAGGCGACATGGGATGCAAGTGTGAAGTCATCCCGGTAACCGGGGCGATAATCAAAGCTTACGGCAGGCGGACACCTTGTGGTACCCCGTATCCATGGCGCTGGTTTCCCCCAACCCCCCCCCCCCCGTCAGGGTCTTTATGCAGCCATCTGCGACCGCAGACACCCCCTTTCATCTGATCCACCACGTGACACAGTACGGAGGACAGAGACATGTCGTATGGACTAGTGGCAGCATGTGGCTCTGGAGGTAGAGGCGGGTGGGCTGGTAACCAGAAGGTTGCTGGTTCGATCCCCGGCTCCACGGAGTGTCGAGGTGTCTCTGAGCAGGACACTTGGGCCCAATCCCATTTCCCTTATTTCGGGCCTTAACCCTAACTGCTCCCGACGAGCTGGCTGTCCCTTGCATGGTCGACACCGCCGTCGGTGTGTGAATGTGTGCATGGATGGATGGGTGAAAGATTGGCAATATGTAAAGCGCTTTGAGTGGCCACTGGTAAGAAAAGCGCTATATAAATGCAGTCCATTCACCATTCACTAGTCACAGGGATGATGGCGGATTTAAAGACAAAAGGTGAAAGGGTTTATGGTCATCTGAGACAATGTGTGACTTGTAAAATTTTTGTTTACTTCATGTCTTCTCAACCCTCAACTATAATTCAAAATATACTTCATGTTGGAGTTCGTGAATGTATTGTAATTTATGGCGGTGTTTTGAACAGTAACACACTTAATAGCTGCTCCCCTCTTGTTGGATTGCCTAAACTGAGATGTTGTTGCATGTAATCATGCTGATGTGGGAGTCATGTCTGATTGGGAGGTTCTGAGAACACACCTTGATCTTGTTCTTATGATCAAACCCTGTTTTCATTATCGTTCTGCCTGCTGTTCCAATATGAAAAATAAAACACTACACATAATTGCAGGATGTACGATCTAAATAATGTGGGGAATATATTAATCAGTAAGTAAAGACTTAACTTTTCTTTCCCTTCTCTGTGCTTTGTCCACTTGTTTTACTTTTAGAAACAGGAGTCTGCAACACTTGACATCTTTGTAGTTACTGCCTTTGATTGTTCTTAGCCTCACTTGTAAGTGGCTTTGGATAAGAGCGTCTGCTCAAAGACTGAACGGCGCATTGATGTAAAGACAAAGTGTTCATGTGGGCAGCACGGATTGTGATGAAAGCAATCATATCAACAACGGTTTGTACGTTCAACAGTTTATAGAAATTTCAATGCCCGGAGAAGAAAATGACTTGATGTACAAAAATACATTTATTGGAAACAATTTGAAACAAAAGGACAGAGGTTTTTGTAGAAATATTCTAATAATGAATAAACAGAACATCACCGATGAGTCATGCAGATTTTGTGCAATAAATTTGATAACTTTGATTTGCCCTTTGAAACAGGAATATACATTTCTTATTTATACCAGAAAATGCATGATGTCACATACTTTACCACATGGGATTGCAATTACCAATGATCAAACCCTAAATATTATGTTATTCATAATGAATAATGCATTCAGTGAACAGCAGGTGAAACGGTTCTAATGACATAGGTTCAAAAACAGGACAAGAGGTTTCAAATCAACGGCCATTTGATCATAGGTATTTACACTATAAACGGTGCATATCAGAGCACTGCGACATTCATTTGTAGTGGTTTAGCTCAGTTCCCGCTCACTAAAGAAGTACCCCAGTCTACTTCTGACCTGCGGTAAAAACACTTTAACTACTGCTAAACCCCCTGGGAGATGGATATCGGTCCTTTTTCCAGTAGGATGGCTTCTCATACATTCATTTTCAGAGGAAACACTAGTGCACTATGTTCACTCATGAACTCATCGCACCTCGAGCACCAGAGAAGGAGGCGCAAGAGGGAAGGAGAACATGGAACTTCCAGAGGCGGTGGCAAGGTTGTAGGATTGATTCGATAGGGCAGGATTAAAGCCTGATGCTATCGACGCTATAGTCATTTACACAAAGTAACTTTGACCTGAGGCTATAGCTAGCAATAATCAACAAACCCACATTGTCTGTAACTGGCTTATCGCGAAATGGATCTATGACTATACTATAAACTTTAATCTAAAAAAACGATAAACAACCATATACAAACAATGGAATTAACGTTAGCTTATTAATCATGCCTTGCGGGTAGTTGTTCAGACAAGGAGCGAGATTTTCGGAAACCTTGCAAAAGTAAATTTACATATTAAATGCTTCACACGTTGATCATTAGTAACTAAAATCTCTCTAGGTAGTACAAACCTATAATTTATTTTGTGACTTTGGAATAAATACCATCATTTCAAAGGGCAAATGTACCTGTAGCTGTCATAGAAATAATAATGGTCACAGAGCATAAAAACTCGACTGCATGTACAATGTTCAAATGCTTTCACGTAAAAATGCAAAATAAATAAATAATACAATCTAAATTGTTCCTCGATCACTTTCATATCGTAGGCCTGATTGCTAGTAAATGTAAAACAACAGGTATTCTGTCCAACGGGTATATCTGTAATCACACATATAGCCTACCCTTTGTTGAAGGCATGAGTCTGACAGATAGCGAAATACAAATGCAAAGGATAGATACTTTAGAAAAACCAGGTAAAACGAATAGGGCTCCTTTGATGAATGATTAAAAATAACTATTTACAACACTTGCGTATGTACAGCAGAGGAGCAGTGTCCTCAATAAGAACATGCACATATTAAAATCCTTCTTGTCCAAATAAACCCAGCTCTGCTTAATTACACATTTGTGATCGGACCATGGACAGTCTCCTGCTGTCTGCTCGTAATAATATCTAGCTGAAAATGAATTATACATATACTATATACATATAAGAGAACAGAAGATAATATTGTACATTTTAATAATATTCCATGTTTTTAGTTAAGACTCTGACGTCATGGTGTGTATATATTGGCAGAAACCATCTTTGAAATATAAGATCAGACTTCCACATAACTCTCTCGACAGGTTGAGACAACAGCTCAAGCAACAAAGAGATTTTTCACTTATGCAAATAATGCATCTCCGTAGCTTTTTACACATCCACAAAACGTGATCGGTTCTGTCAAGGAGAACGTTGGTCTCCTTGAATGGGTTTTTCATGTTGCAGCGTGATTGTTGCCTAACAAGACACCCGTGCAAATTTGTATAAATGGGGTTCCTCAAGAAAAAAAAAAAAAAAACGATGAATGACAATTGTGTTTGAGAATTACAAAACAGATAAACATGAATCCCCAACACGTTCTTATTTGTCCTGTACACACATACCAGCCATCTTTACACACTGGTACAGTTAGGAATCTCCCTTGTGTTCTCACAGGAATTCCCAACACCCCCTAAGCAGAGAGAGAGAGAGCGAGAGCGAGAGAGAGAGCGAGAGCGAGAGAGAGAGCGAGAGCAAGATAGAGAGCGAGAGTGAGAGCGAGAGAGAGGAAAGACACACCAACATGACAAATGTAATCCTTTTCACCACTCTGGTAATAGAATAATGACATTGACATTGTTCATTTGTGAATTTCCAATGGACTTCCGCAACAAGAGCGCAAATCATGTTGAATAAGCCCATTTCCAACATCTATTTTTCAAATTGGAATGGCTTATTAAGGCACTCAGAGAATCAGCAGCTTTATTCAAATGTAACCCTATTTATTTGAATATTACATTTAAATAGTGAATTTGAATCACTTATTTTCTCAATACTGGTCAGTTTCAATATTATTCGAAAATTCTTGCATCTTTCTTCAAATACATTTAACATTTGTTTTTTAATCGCATTGAAGATAGCATCGCCAACTATAAATTAATAATCTTGAAGAAGTTACATTCATAAATAATTACTAAATATTATTTAGTCATTATCTAGCGCCTAATGAGGCTAAACAATGGTGACTGAGCCTATGGCCCACTGATGAAAGCCTTGCATTTGTAGTATTATGAATGTTACAAACTGGGCGTCTGTGGCGTCATTCCCGGGAACAAGCACAAGCGGCCGACAATGTGTGATTTCTTATCCTCAGGTATCGTTGTTTCGGGGCATGTGATTTATTCAGAGATACAAGGTAAACAAACATGCACTCTGGAGGTGGTTCAAGAAGCATCCAAGTAGAAATTCAGGGTAAGGTTAATAAGCCACACCTACAGGGTCTGATTTACCCGGGTAAATCCTCAATCTATATTGATATGGGCGGGATGGGAAGGAAGCCACGCCTACAGAGTCTGACTTACCTCAGACCCATGGAACTTTATATGCTGTTGTGTTGACCACTCTATGTGTAGAAACAGAATCTAATCAGAACCGGTGTTAGCAATACAAACATGTGGTCCAATGAGGTTCTAATGTTAGCTAGACTATCGTGTAGTCTAATAAGGCATAGAAAAAAATGTATTTACGTCATGGCAGACAGTTATTGATAGTTTTCCATCAGCCAGCGGTGATCGCTCCACCAAATAGGGTAAGAGGAGCTAACACAACAGACTCGCACTTCAACTCAGTTTTGTGGGAAGCGGCATAACGTTCTGGTCGCCAGTAAACCGACTGCCAACTGACTGCCGTCACACAGACGACCATGTTTAGATCTCTGGGAAGTGTGGTGCACAAACACACCTAGAATTACCACTTATCGCCAAAAAGCGTCACCAACGAGAACAACCCTTTAATCTTTGAGATTGCCACTTTAAAAGTATCTGGAGTGGCGGAGAAGAAGGGATCAGGTGTCATTGTGTTCATAGTTGTAATCTTATAATAAAGTTGGAATACATGACTTTGACCTCTCTGACTGCACTTCAAACAATGAAAGAATTCTTGAATCCCAGATGAAGTGGAGGCAGTTTCTGTCCACAGTTTCTGCTTCCTTCCTATGTTTCCACTGCACATTAAAGGGGATAATACCGGCTCCTGAGCAATCGTCAGGCTGAATTGCTACAGCTGTTTTAATGGCTGACTGTGCAGCCTGCTTCCCTATCCAGCATGCTTATAGGGTGTAATTCACTGGTTGAAAGTCTTCTCTCCAAATTGAAGCTTAGTGCAGAAGAAGATATTTTCTACCCAATTTTCAAAATAGCTTATTTCAGTTTTTTAAGGGTACGCTTTGATATTAAACTTTTATAGTGATAGTTATTTTTTTTACTTGCCTAGTTTATGTGCAGTGATTTATTGCTATTCTGCCATTGTGATGGTCTATTTCTGCATTGCGAATAAAAAGCCTTTGCTGAAATACAATGATGAAAGTACAGAAGAGCACACATACTCCAC
This sequence comes from Gadus chalcogrammus, assembly GCF_026213295.1. NCBI lineage: Eukaryota > Metazoa > Chordata > Actinopteri > Gadiformes > Gadidae > Gadus > Gadus chalcogrammus. The sequence continues at coordinate 22,591,985 of NC_079414.1, read as the reverse complement.
TGATTTACAATCAGAGCCGTAACAAACCGTCAGAATGACACAAACACTAAGTAAATAGCTAATTCCAAGATAGGAAAATATAATAATAATAACCTCACCGGAAACAAACCTGCACACCTACAGCCTGAAAATGTGCCTGGATCTAAGAATATGGAAGTCTAACTAGAAGTCCAACTATATCTGGCTTTGAAGAAAGATGGCCTGCACGTATATGTGTCCTGATCCAAATGCAATAACACATACTTTGCGAGTTGTGACCCCAGACGTGTTTTTAATACATAGGTGCGGAAGCTCCACTTACGTTTGATCCTTGCGTCCAGCTCCTTCTCCATAAGCTCTTTGGATGTGGTGAACTCGCTCAGGGTGATCTTGGGTGTGCTGTCACCCTGACCTGCTGAGCCAATCATCTCTTGCTCTTTCTCCTGGTTCACCTCAGCATAGATGTTTATCCAAGGGATTTTTCTAAAGGTGAGAGGAAGGCGAGAAAGCTTTGGAATTGCTCGTCAGGGTTATCACTCATAACAGCTCTCCTGAGTTATTTTCAGTCAATTCTTTTCTCATCACTTAAAAAATACAAATTAACTAATTCATATGCATTAAATCCATACATCAATAACCCACACCTTGATTCCTGCAGACCAAACGCGCCCTACTCCTACACAAATTTAATTAAAACGAAATTAGTATACAGTGAAATTAATCGGTTTACTTTGTCAACCGGCTTTTGTCCTCTTAGTTTTCTCTTAAGGCTTATGTAAATACAAGCATATTCATAAATAATGACAAATATCGGTTCCATTTCGCAAAGACACTTTCAAGAGGACACTTTGTGAGCATGAATAAATTATTTAGCAAATAATAGCTAAGGGGGGGCAGTAGCCGACGCCTCCGCATATTAAGGAACTTAACGGTCAATTCCTCAGTGTTTCCAGTGCCGCGTGTTTACAATCCTCTACGCTGCGCTCAACGACGCTTGCAAAAGCTTCGCCGCTCGGCCTCGTCATTAGGCGATGCTGATTGGATCGCGAAGAGACCCACCTCTTGAACTTGTAGATGAGGAACACAGCCAGTCCGAGCAGCACCACCGACAGCAGCATCAACATGGCCGAGCTGCTGTGTCTGGGGCTGGAGTCCACCAGGGGGGCTGTGAGATTGTTAGATAGCACACGTTTTGGTCGTGCTGCAGAAAGGTGGCCATAGTGTTTAGAGTGGGAGGGGAGAAGGGTTGTTTTTTAGCAACAAGGTGTTTTTTGAGGCTTAATTGAGGCATGCATAGATTTGGTCTGGAATGTTATTTGGAGGAAGACAGTGAACAAGGCATGCTCGTTATGGATGGTTTTATAATGGAAGGTGGAACGAGCAGGTCAGCATCAGCACGAGTTGTTATGTGAAAATGGGACGAATTGCTGTCTAACGAATCCTATTCCGTCTAATATTGAAACCAGCCAACCGACTGAAATTGAAACCAGACAATCTCATTAATATAAATTAGTGACTCCAAAACAGCCTGTTTAATAGTAGATGCAGAATGACCCCCTGGTACATTGATCAGGCAATCGGCAATCAAATCAAATCGGCTGCCAACATCCACCCACAATAAAGTTATTCTAGATAGGGGATTTTAGTGATTAAAACAATTGTGTCTAATTAGACTAGCATCTCATTAAAATGATTGCAGAGTTAGTTTGACACACAAAGACTATTATTGTTCTAAGATGAACTCAAACAAAGCTTATTGAGAAGGGATCAATTTAGCACTAGAGATTTGAACTAGGGTCAAATCCTGAGTACTAATTGTATAGTTGTTGACTAGGGCGGGCTGGGTAAACATGTCCTATAACTCCAACACTTAATGATACCGTTCAGTCCTTTATAATATAAACGGATGGGATCTAGATAGATCATGCAAACTAGAGCCGATCATTTGCACAGTAGCGCTGTGGTTAAATGGCAGCTCCCATTGCCAGAGCGGCCGCCTGGTAAAGTCATGGTTTACTAACAACAAAAAACCACAATTTTAACGTCTACCGATGGTACGGTCGGGTAATCACAATGCATTCTATTGTTACCTCCCCAAATAAAGCCTGCAGCTCAGAAGTGAAGGCCTCTGATGTGCGTGACCTATCCCAACACGCTGCAAGGCCATGTGGACCTTTACGCAGGTGGGGGTGTGTGGGGGGGGGGGGGGGTGAGGTGAACTATGAGGAACGTCCCCCGTGACGACGGAGGTGGCTACCGCACGCAACAACAAGGTCCTCAGACACCTTGAGCTCCCGGAGCTACACAGAGACCTCCCTCCAGCGAATTGTGAAGTTTGGGTGTCTCATGGGAACTTCTCGCCCTCTGATATGGATGATCAGTGGAATCACTGATGAGGGCCCTCCATGGCCGTTTTAACTTTCCTCCTGCTGAACACGTGTTGATGTTGGTGTCGGAGTCCCCCGCAAAACACATGGGGCTGTGGATCTTTCTTTCATTTCGCATTCAGGGGAGTTAAAGCTACGGGTTTGGATCTCCGAGGTATCCTTGAGCAATACGACCGGGGCCCCTACACCCTGCTCCTTCATGACATGTGAATTTCACTGTCAGCCGCTTCGGATAAGAAAGTCTGATAAATGACCTTGTTTTAAGACTACTAAAAGTAGAACAACTGTACTAATCATGAAGTGTTGCTCATTCATCTGTGATTGGAAGTGGGACGCGCTGAAAACGGGACGAAGAGCGGACTGATGGACTAGACCTCTGGCGGTTTAAAGTGATGGAACGTTTTGCCGCGGGATTCGCATGCGTTGAACCCTTTCTCTGGACACGGACAGCTTTTTACATATTCAAATTCCAACAGTTCAAACGTTCAGACGTCATTCGCAATTCATCAAGGCGTCAGCGTTTTTCCGGCGATAGTAATCGCTGTGAGGCCCTTTAAAGCTCATGCCTCTTCATTCTCAAGGACTATATAATGAAGATGATGACAGACAGTGTGATACTCATCCTGTGGTCAGGTGGCACTAAAAAAGCCAAGGAACAGATGTTGCCCATCTTGATGATGGTCATAAAAGATTCCCTGGGCTTTTAAGGCGAGTCCTTCTTAAAACCGGGCCCCTCCCCAGCCCCTCCCCAGCCCAAAACAACTCCTGCCAGGAAACATGGCGGTGTGGCCATGAATGCTAACTCCCGATATAGCCCGTGATTCAACAACACAACAAGGGAATCTGAAGCGAACCTTGTCTAAATGAGTCAATATACAGTTTGGTTGTTTGTTTGTTAAGCTGATGAAGTGTTCAGGGATTTTCTATCTTCTTTTTGTTTTCTTTTGCGTTTTGGTCAGGGATGGCTATTGCCGATATTGGGGTTCAGACTGCAAAGTACTTATTAAACCCACTACTCAGTACCTTTCTGCTGGGGTCCAACATTCTAGCCAATATATGAATGCCTTTGCGGCTTTTGAATACTACTACTTAGTTTATGGATTACCATGTCTCGTTCACTCAGCAATGGCATGCGCTTAGCAATTGCTGAGTTGTTTTCACATTCATGAATAAAATGCATAGCACAATCATGCCACGTGACATGCATATGATTCCATTGCACGTGCAAGCATTGTACTTCCCACGCCATAGCCAGCAAAAAGGTATCTTACCCAACGTTAACTGTGTGAAGTAAACAATGACGCGGATGCCCGGCTTCAGCTCAAACTCCACCAAGTTCTGGTTCAGCGCGCTGACGATGATTTTCGACACCTGGTTTGGAACAGATTCGACATTGTTCACACGAGTCAAAAGTGAACCGACGAGAACAATGGTGCGCACAGTGTTGACCCGGTCTCACCCTCTCCAGCTCCTCCTCGTGGTTCTTCTTGGAGTGCGACTGGTTCCTGTTGGGTAACAGGAAGAGCTCGGCAGCTGTGGGGACACCGGGGACCACGGCAACCAGGAGCTGCTCTTCAGGGAAATCCAGCACCTGCATCGTGAATCACCGAACGTGAAAAGCACCCTTCAGATCTCTCCTTCGTAATCAAGCTCCGAATTAATTTCAATGACGTCTGATTGTTTTAAATAGTTCTCACGCTTGTATTGTAAATATTGTAGTTTGCCTGCGGATTAGCAACTTCCGACATGAATGTGAAATTAATTTGGTTAAAGACGACAAATTGGTGAATAACGCAATTATGCATAAAGAGGCTGTGCGGAATTCACATCTCCGTCTTATGCAGCAGTTCTTACAGTTCCGGCAGAGATATCCTTTTTCCTGAGGCAAGAAAAATAAAGTCAATGAAATGATTAATAAAAAAAAGAAAAGGCATTATCTCCATCTCCTCTCTCGTTCAAGGCTTTTAACGACTTCAGATAAACGAGGGCTGCAGCAAGCAACGGCCGCGGTGATCCTTCACCATTAAGGAGCCCGTGATATTCCTATTTTTTTTATTTGTTTTGAATATATTCCGCCACCACGGCCCGGGACAGACAATCGAGTGGCCATACCAGAGCACATCAATTATCAAGCAGAGGGAATCGCTATTCCAGAGGGCGGAGTGGTGGACAGAGCATGACTCACAATGAGAGCACGGGGTGGGTAGAGGCAACGTATAGAGGCCAATGAGATTAAGGCGCAGCAGAGGCAATAGGCCCTGAAAAAGAGAAATCAATACACTCAAGCATGTTTGTTCTCGTTGCAATCACTCATTAGTTTAAAAAGCCTTCTGGCTGGGGCTCCTAAGAGGACGGCTCTTTTGATGCCCTGCAAAATCATTGCTGGATTAGAAAAAGGATCAAAATGAAGAAATCTGATTGCCATGTCAAGCAGGAGGATATGCTAGCCACTCGATGCAGGAAACCGACCGGGTGGTTGGGGATGATTCACTTTGACGTCTTGACATGAGTCATGCTATGTTTACTACTGGAGGGAGACATTTTAACAAGGGCCTCCCCGAGCAGAACTGCGGTTCCAGAGCTGCGGTACGGCTCCTCAACCGGATTTTCCATGTCTGTATTGCACTTATGCCATTCTGCTTTAACCAGGATTTGTATTGTACAGATTATTGGTTCATAGAGTCTAACGTCAGACACGTTAAGACTGGGGCTAATAACTCTTATAAATTAACTTCACTCATCTCTAATGAATGCATACCTACACCTGTATGCATCTAGATACGTCCTGTCTGTGTCCTAGAGAACAAACTTCTTGGTAGACGCCTTACAACTAAACTCAAGTGACCATCAATGGTCACTTGAGTTCACCTAAGGCCACTCCATTGAGTAGCATTCCCCCCCCCCCCGTTACCCCATGTGGTTCTAAATCGAGGCTTCTAGTCCTCTAGTTATGCTGTACCACGGGGCTCTCGCAGTGATCCGACACGGGAATATGTAGGACATTGAATTGACAAAGCATGGCAGACTAACAGCAGAGTGCACTAGAGCACTCCGCAGAGTCTACAACGAACGCGCTCCTTATCGCCACTACATTCACGTCAGTGTACCCCCGCCGTCTTCACGCCTTCTCTCCTCCAAACCCGACCCGCACCAGCGGAGCTCAATCCCCTCCAACCCCCCCTCGACTTGTACCCACACTCTGAGAGCAGTTGAGCAATCTCAAGCTGAGAGGAAGTGGAGTCAATTAATCTGGGGACTCTCCTGACCTAACTATCGGCCCTCTCTTTATCGCCTTCTTGTATCTCCCCGTATCTCTCGAGGCAAACCTTCTTTAACATAGACAACAAGATTAGCGAGATTTCCGTACAAAGAAACTAAACGTCTCCCGCTATTACCAGCCCCCCCTCCAGCTCCTGGTCCAACACCTCTCACCTTTGTCGGACTGCTGTTGACTTTGTCACCTTCTGTAAAGAGAGTGGCTCGTGGTGGCTAATAAAAGCCAAGTCTCTGCACCAACCTCATACATCGATGCGGGCGCACACACACACACACACGCACAAACTTGCACTAACACTCTCACGCTCACGCACAATCTTCCGGCAAACAGCACAATCGCTACTTCTCAGATGCTGACACGGCTAAGCTCCTAATCTCTAACAGAACTACAACCTGCAAATACAAAAATAACAAAATAACACCTGAAGTTGAATCTGAGGTTTTTCCAAAAAATACATTGGCACTTAACTGTTGCAGCACACCAATTACATCTGCTGATGCAGTCAGGTGGTGAGGCAGGGTTGTGCGGTATTAAAAACCCTATCTTTGTATCTGCACTCCTATTTTCAGGTAGATGTAAAGTGTTGGGAATATTGTGTTTCTGTTGTAACCAACGGACATCAATAGAGGAAATGGTTCCATGGTTGTGGTTGGTCAGTGTTTAATGCCGGCCCTGAACATTTGTTTCCTTGGAGCAGGAAATCTTTAGGAGCAAAGAGACTTACCCAGAAAAAGCCAACCCAATCATCAGCCTGAAGTTCATCTAATCTAATTTATTATCCTACTTATTATAATGGTTATCTGAGTTAGGTTATTTGGGAATCGATCTGCATTTGATGGTGTTGGGTCTGTTCAATGGTATAGCGTTCCATAAGGTCAGGTCAGTAATGCCGGCTAAAGGAGGGGGAGTTCTGATTGGTAACACTGCGTTCATGTAATGGATTACCAAGACACATACAGAGCGTCCTGAATCAAAGACTTCCTGCTCCGCTCTCGCATTGACATGTCACGCAGGGTATAGTCGGTCAAGGCACAGCTGAATGCGCTTCGCAACTCACAAACCCCCGAAGCCGCGAGGCAAGCAGCACTTAAAATTGATTTAGGAGCTTTCCCCACACAAAGTGAACACATCTGCTCCATTCATACATTTTAAGAGGGCGAAAAACAGGCAGGTGAAGATCAACATGCCAAAGATGTCAGGGCGCACTCATGCAAGCTTTCAGAGTCTGAGCGCCTCCCCTGTTAGGAATAAAGTGCTCATCAAGTGATTTCAGTTAGGGAGGTATCTCAGCACCCCCATTGCACCATATATGCGTTAATGAATGAGTGCAGTCATCCACGGCTACGGGGCAGAGAGTGAAGAGACCCACGTGGGAAGGAGGCGTTTGAAGAGTGTTTTTAAGTTGATATCAGAAATAATGAGACCTAAAAAAAAATGATAAGATCAGACCGAGAGAGAGACAGAGAGACAGAGAGACAGAGAGAGAGAGAGAGAGAGAGAGAGAGAGAGAGAGAGAGAGAGAGAGAGAGAGAGAGAGACAGAGAGAGAGAGAGAGACAGACAGAGAGAGAATGTGAGAGAGAGAGAGAGACAGGAGAAAGAAGGAGACAGAGCAAGAGAGAGAGAGATAGCGAGATAGAGATAGGAGAAAGACGAAGACAGAGAGAGAGAGACAGAGAGAGGGAGAGAGAGAGAGAGACAGGAAAGAAAGAGAGACAGGGTGAGGGATGGTGAGACAGAGAAAGGGAGAAAGAGACAGAAGAGAGAAGGAGAGAGAGAGAGAGTGACAGAGACACACACAGAGAGAGAGAGAGTGAGACAGAGAAGGTAGGAGTAAAACCCACACGTACCTGGAGTATAGACTTCTTAATGACGCGGCCCACATCCAGCCTCCACTCGGGGATGTCAGGGTTGAACTCGTCCAGGTTGGGCGAGAAAGATAAAAGCAGCGATTTGAAGAATTCTGTAGATGAGAGGCCGGGAAAGAGAAAATCAGCTGTTAATTCGGTCTGATCCAGGGGCTACATTTCCAAGGAGAGCGTGGCTGTCATTTCTCTTAAGATGAGATTCAGGCAGTTAACATTTTATAAAGGGAGAGCTTTTATTTTTTTGCACAGCCCTACTCTTCGCCTATGGGCGAACGTACTCGCCATAATTTCAGATAATTAGAAAATGTCAGCGCCATAGACCAACACATCTGACAGTAATAAATCATTACCTCTGACCATAAGCTTCCTTCTAAATTGGTTAATTTGGAACAAAGTGAAAAAAAACACAACAACGCTGATTCGGTCCATAAGTTACCGTTCAGCCCTATTTTAGCGTACTGCACTTTCAGGGGAAAGAGCAAAAGTCACCTTGGACGGCCACGGTTCTGGTGTCCTGGAGAATGGCGTTGGAGGAAGACACTTGGACCGTGACGGTGTGCATGCCTTCGGTGAGGAAGGTGTACGAGATGCTGCCTTCCAGCGTTATCACCGGCTGTGGGCGGACAGGGGGGCGCACAAAGAGAAATGGTTCGTCTGGTGGTTAGAGGGTGTTTGGGGGCTAGCTGGGAGGTTATTGGTTTGATCCCCCCCCCCCCCCCCCACAGTCTGCAGTCTACCGGTATAAGCGTCCTTGGGCAAGGTGCCTCAGCCATCCCCCTGCCACTTTCGAAACCTCGGAAAAAAAACGTGTTTGATAAAAGCGTCTGCTAAATCGTGAACCGAATCGTAAAGACAAAAAACAAATAAAGTAACAAAAATAAATCGTTATTCTAAACTCGTTCATCATGTCGTCAGCAAAAACCCTGCACAATCTCGAGTGCACTTGAACACGTAACCACGGTAACAACCCCCCCCCCCCCCCCCCCCCCTCCCCTCTCCGACGACAACAACAACCACACGGGCAGTACCTCGGTGTTGTTGTCCAGCCACCAGAAGTAGGTGACGGTGCGGGAGTGGCCGGGCCAGACCACGGCCGTGATGTTCACCTCCTGGTGGCGGATGGCCACGTAGGGCGCCAGCAGCTGCACATGCTCCACTGGACCTGGTGGCCGACATCACGCACACACGCACACACACATACACAACCGTGTCAACAGGGTGCGCTGCGAGTGTGGAACATAGCCACTTCACACTTTGACACATCCAGAAGCCATTGGCGCTTTAAGCGGGAAGAACTTTTTTTTTTTGCATGTTGGCCACTCCATCAATAATGTCTACCTCAACTGTCAACATCAACATTCAGATATTTATTTGTCAACTGCTCTTATTGTGGTTGCACAGAGACCCGTTGTATTTTTTCCTGTAGTTCCACATTTAAACGCGGTACATTTCCCTGGCCCGTGCATTCTGCCGCGACGCCCCAACATAATCCCGTCCTGGGTTAATAACAGTGCTCCCTTATCGCCCTCACAGCTGGATGGCGCATCGAGCCGGGGCCGAGGCCGACCGCTCAGCCTCGCGGGCGGCTGTCCTTGCGGCCGGGGTGACGGCTCAGCGAGACGCAGAGTCGATACGTGTCAGACGGATGTGCTGAACTGAGCTCTACAGGGATGAGGCTACCTCTAAGGCCCAATCCCATTTCTACCCCTTACCCCTTCCCCCTTCCCGTTACCCCTTCAAAGCAATGGGGAGGGGGAAGGGGAAGGGGTAAGGGGTAGATATGGGATTGGGCCTAATCCTCTTGGTCAGCCTCCCCCCAAAACAAAAGGTTCAGGACACAAAACAAACATCATTTTCTGCTGTTTTTTCTTGCTTCGTGTTTTTTTTTCTCTTCGATCTGAACGCGTAAAGACTTGGGTAGGAGTTCATCGTTCCACAAACTCTTCTAAACACTGTCGTGACACACGCTCTTAGGGTCCTAGAAGAGAAGAGAATCTAGAAGAGAAGGAACTAACTCAAGGGAGTCTGGGGTTGGTGGTGTTTTGCAGTGCTGTGGACTCATGACATGTTCAATGTGACCGTGTCAGAAGATTCTGCAGCTTTCATCACTTGAGAACATTTGAGTGGAGGCAGGCAGAAAGATATTGTAGGGCCGAGCCTTAAAGATAGAACAAGTGCTGTGAAGCCTATGAGCCTACTAGCAGCTGACAGAGAGCCAGGGGAACTAACGCACTAATCTCAGGGATAACATTTACAAAAGAAGATCGGTTCAGAAAAAATACAACAAAAAATAAAAATACAAGCGAAAAAGCTCGTCCTTTGTAGATCATTGGAGAGCGAGAGAGAGAGAGAGAGAGAGAGAGAGAGAGAGAGAGAGAGAGAGAGAGAGAGAGAGAGAGAGAGAGAGAGAGAGAGCGAGAGAGAGGGAGAAAAGATGAATAGAGAGAGATAGAAGGTAGGGAGCGAGAGCAAAAGCGAGAGAGAGAGACACAGCAAGTGCAAGAGATAAAGAGAGAGAGAGGGAGAGAGAGTGCGTTTCATTCCAAATGTATTGCACATTTTTACCGAATTTTCATAATTTCTAGTGGACTGTAGTGGACCACCGCTGTTATGCTTAAACAAGGAGCTTGTTCATCGCGATAAGCAGTAGATGGCTCTATTCCTCCAGTCAGGGGCACTTATACCACTAATAGAAGAGGGCACTATTCCATGGTGTAATAAAGCGCCAGCCAAACCACAAACGGAGAAAACAAATGCTTGTTGGGCTTGGAAAAGAAAGAAAGAAATGGATATGAGCCTTCGGCGGTAGCTTGGGTGACATTTTGTCACTCACCATTTTTTCACATTGATTAGCTGAATCTGTTTCCATCGTACCGAGTCACATTTACCTTTTATCGATACAATAACTTTTCCAGCCCCCTCAAGCGAGCGGTTTACATATTTTGATATTTCGATAATCTTTTCAGAAATTTCATCCAATGCATTTTCAAATTGGTGGAGAGAGAGAGAGAACAAGAGTCATAAATAAGCCACACCAGTTTACCCCAGACCTTCACTGTGGATTGGAGTTGGGAAGATTAAACAGTTCCATGTATGTAAATAAAATAAAAGCCCTTAAAACCACTTGTGATTATTATGTCAAAAGGCCTTGTTTAATTGCTCTGGCTCTCTAGACGTCGTCTAAATAATTAACTCGGCAAATTCAGATAGAATTGTGTTTGGTTGATTAGCTTTTACTTTGTTTACTGTGTTGGCTTTTAATAGATAAGTCATATCTGAGCAAGTATTCCTGGTCAATAATTGGATAAATTAAATCAGTTAAAGACATCGTTTTCCAATTCACTTCATGCCCGATAATATCATTTCTCACAACTACTTTTGTCACAATATCACTCCCCATCTTTCAAACGAATATAATAATGCCGAAAGGCAAAGATAAGCACATTGTGAAAAAATGACTCGAGTTTCATTGCCTTTTAAACTTCTAAGTCGTGTTCACCACAATTTTACAAACCCTTGGGTCGCAATTAACTCAAGACCAGTGAGGTTTCCATTCAATAAAGGAGATCAAACTCTAAACAGATAAAAGGAAGATGAAACTCTGGCTGCTGCACGGCGCTCTGAGATTAACGTACTCGTGACGTGCAGGTAGAGGGTCGTGGTGTCGAAGCCCAGCGAGTTCTCCGCCAGAGCCGTGACGCGGAATATGCCGGCCGCCTTGTACATGTGCCGGATGCCCTCCTCGGTCCAGCTCAGGTTGGAGTACGAAACCGCCGTGCCGTCGCCAAAGTCCAGCTGGATGTTGGTCCTCATGGAGTCCCCCTAGCACAGGGCGGGACACACACACACACACACACACACACACACACACACACACACACACACACACACACACACACACACACACACACACACACACAGGTGAGCGTCCCCACAGACCCATCGATGGTCTCTGAGCAGAGGACTACGGCTCACCTGATGCTGCAAACACAAAAAAGGGCTGACAAACGTTTATTCTGATTCGTTTTAATCGTTTTTTTTATTCAGAATCCTTAGCTTTAATGCATCCGTTAACGAGCTTGCACTGTTGTCGTCCATTTCCCAAGTTCATTTGCAACGTTTGGAAGCAAATGCAAACTAACCACAATCCAACCAAGACTAACACACACACACACACACACACACACACACACACACACACACACACACACACACACACACACACACACACACACACACACACACACACACACACACACACACACATTTATACACCAATTGTCAAGTCACCAGCAGACCAGGACCAGCTCCAGATTCCAGGACTTATTATCATGACAATAACATAATCTCTGACATTAAAACCACAAAAAGTCAACCAACAATAAACCCTCTGACCGTGGTCGGCGCTGCCCATCAGGCCTTTGGATCTGAGGGCGTGCGGCCCCAGCAGGCTCGTATTGTGAGGGAGCACTGGCGCTGGCGTGTGGCGCCTCGTACGTGCGAGTGGTACCAGGTCGCCACGTCCTCATCTGCGACGCCCCGGCCGTGCTAATCACATCTGGAGCCATTCTAGTGTTTGCCCACAGCCGCAGTGCCTTGGTGGCTCCAGCTGCCGTGGCGACTGAGCCATGGCCCCCCCCCCCCTGCCACCCCACTCCTTTCCAACAGACCCCCCCCCCCCCCCCCCCCTTGCATGCTGAAAACTCCCAGCCCTCCTCTTTGGCACGCCGTAGCGTTAAAAACACAAGCGAGGCGATCATCACCGACGACAATGCCTTTCCCATCCACGCTCGGCTGAAACACAATGTAAGGCTGTGATTAGCCGCATTGTTTACCGTCCCCCCTCTCTCTCTCTCTCTCTCTTTTGTTCATACTCTTTAAGGCGCAGCCTCGCTTGGCTCTCTGTCTCTTTGTGTGCATTTAAGGCGTGTGAGCGCGTCGTCGTCTCAGCCCAGCGTCTGGGAATACCTCGAGTTGCGGCGGCGGCGGCGGCTGGAAACGATATCTCGAAAAACGAGTGGTCCGGCGGAGAGAATAGAAAGAACGAAGCCAAGCCGGGGTCGGGATCACCGGTGTTGTGCTCCTATTGTTGTGGCGGGGCTGAGATGAGTGGGCACGGCTCCAAAACGTCAGGCCCGGTGGCCGCTGGCGTCGCCGGCTCACTCTTCCCACTCTCGGGGCCCGCTCTCGTCGTCCCTTCGCCGTGCCGCTCGGGGAGGGCACAATGGGATTTCCCTAATCTCCATTAGACGGATTCAAGGCCAACGAGTTAAATGTCACTCTTTTGTGTCCGAGAGGCTGGCGGCATACCGCCGAGCCCGGAGGCAAAGGCAAGGACAACAACAGCAGGGGGGGGCCGCAGCGGAGAGAGGGTCCGGCACAAAGGAGGGCCCCCCCGCGGGAGCCCAGCGCCACAGGATGGAGGAAAGGGGTCTCGCAATGATTTGACACTTAAAAAAGACAATCGTCTGGCGGGAAGTGTGTCTCTGTCAGATGCAAGGCCAAGGTGGGGGGGGGGGGGGGATTGGGTACGAAGTGAAAAAACGCCTGGTAGAAAGCTGAGACCTTTAACAGAACGAGATGCGATCGGATCCCGGACATCGCGACTGCCAGTCCTCCAATTACAATTTTGATGACATTATATGGTGAAATAATTTGGGGTATTTGGTATACAATCCCCAAACTCGTATTATATAACTTTTATGCTGCGTTTCCTGATCATAAAATGTTTAAGAAATGTCAAGAGCGCAGTGGTTTTTAGGTCTGAAGTTACCATAGATTGAATTTACCACCCACAAATCCAGTTCTGCAGCTTGACAATAATCAAAAAGGAACGATATAACATTACAGCATATTATGTAGCCGTCGATTTATATGGGGGATGCAGGATATCATGTCGATGTAAATACACAGGGCCTCAGAAACGTAAAAGTGCATCAGTGTGTACATTGTTCCTAAAGTGTCAAAACCCAGATGTGTGCATACGCGCTGATATTTACTCACACACTGCAACGTGACTTAAAGTATGGGCAAACGTGTCTGGAAGAGTTCCCTTTGAGCCCTTGAGGTGTCGCTGAGTCATCCAATCTCTTTCCAGAGCCCTTTCAGGCCATTTGGCACTTCTTCGCTCTTTCAAGCAAAGCCACAAAGAGGGACATGAATAGGAATGCATTTAAAGTTGTTTCTTGGATATCATTCATTCATACATAGAGGTATATTAATAACCAATCTCCAGGAATTATTACATGTAATGCTTTCCCTGTTATTACATTTTTTCATTTGATCTGCATATTCACAGACACACACCGACACCCCCACCCCCACACACACACACACACACACACACACACACACACACACACACACACACACACACACCTTCCAAGCATTAAATATTTAGGCCAAATTGCGCACCCCAAGAAAAATTGCCATAGCGGGCTTCATGAATATAAATGTCCATAATACGTTTGAATCCATCTCAAGCATTTCTCGCGCTGACCACGGCTAGCCAGAAGCACCCAGAATATTCTGCTACCTCGACGCTCCATATATTTTCCAATTGCAAATCACCCTATCACCCCCTCCAGCGCCCTCCTCTGAAAGAAGCCCCAGGCCACGGATCCTTCACTCCCAGCACCAAGTCGAGCGACCACACGACCGGGCTAGTCCGAGTCGAGCGGGGATACCCCCTCTCGTACCTCCGGTCTTCGCCACTGCGGAGGGAAAAGCCTTGCGGAGGGGGTGCTAGGAGGAACCGTACTCGCCCCGACTTCAAGGTGATTACGCTCATCAGATTCCCAGGGGAGAGGAGGAGAGCGCCAGGCCTGCGGTTGTGAACTGAATCCTACCCCCCACCGGTACCTCTTTGAGGTCTTTCACTCCTTGCCCAATTTATTAGCCTCAAACCTCCCCCCCCCGTCAGCGCTCGTTCGTTACTTCAATAAAACTGGAGAGCATTTTTTTCTAAATTGGATAACTGTGCTGCCAGTTGCTGAAATCAAAAATGATTGATATACTTTGCTGAAATCAACTGTGCTTCCCTTGCCCTCTAGCGTCTTTCCCCTTTTATAATCATTGTGGCCCTCTGGGCAGTGAGCATCTTTTGAAGAGGACGCTGCCCCGGTCATGCGCACGGCCGTTATCCTCAACCCTCTCTCACCTTCGCTTTCACTTGCTGCTTCTCATTGATTGGTATTTTATTGGTCTTAAAGTGGAGATCAATGGCAATCATTACCCCCTCGGAGAAACAAGTATTCACTTTGGATAGAAACGTAGCTCCCTTTGTGTTTGTGTGTGTGTGTTTGTGTGCATGTGTATGTCTGTATGCGTGTGAATGTGTGTGCGTGTGTGTGTGTCTGTGTGTGTGTGTCTGTGTCCGTGTGTGTGTGTGTTTGTGTGCATGCAGGTTTGTATCTGTCTGTGTGCGTGCGTATGTGTCTGTGTTAGTATTTGTACACGTGCGTGCGTGCGTCTGTGTGTGTGTTTGTGCGTGCGCGTGTGTGTGCCGATGCATGAGTGTGTGTGTGTGTGTGTGTGTGCGCATTTATGTGTGTGTGCATGCACGTGCGTGTGAGCCCCACCTCGTCCAGGTGCACCTTGAAGGAGACGTTGGTCCCCAGGTGTGCGGTGAGCTTGTCGTCCTTGGTGGTCAGGGACAGACCCCGGGGGGCTCTGCTCGGACACTGCTGCCTCCTGGGCGTGTACATCTCCTTCACCCCCTTGGTGCAGTTGTTGGACACCACCTTACGGTACCTGCACGGAGAGGAGAGGGGAGCCACGCGACACCGACTGTCATCGATTCCCGCCATGTCACGGGAGATCGAATAACGCATCGGGTCCTATGACGTCATGTTCCGTCATACCACCTCTTTGATGTCGTGTCATATCACGTCCCATTATGTCCCGTGACGTCGTATCGTCTCGTGTCCCGTCACGTCACATCATGTCCTATGACCTCATCAATGTCATGTCCAATCACGTCACATACTTTCCTGTCATGTCACATCATAGCATGACACGTTACATCATGCTATCTTCCTTCATGTCCTTTCAATGTCACCTCACATCCCTTCATATCATCATCAGATTTCATGTCATGTCAGTTCACATCATGTCCTCTATGTTATGTGCCCGCAATCCAATAGTCTGTATCATTATTTTGAACATGTTTGCATGGCAATTATCATCATGGGGGGTATAATAAGAGACACATTGCACAACATGATTGAAAATACACTCTGAGAGAACTTTGAGAGAAAGCCACTATGACCAGATCCATTGCTGATTAAAGTTGACATATTATACCACCAGGTGTGAGTGTGATTAGCCGTTACAAGCCGTTTTGAAAATCTGCCTCTTCTGACATGACGAGTGGGCGTGTCCACCTAGATGTGTGCTGGATGGATCAGTCAACCAGCCTACCCAGTGGACTGTAGCAAACGTTGCTCATCCATTCGTCATACATCTAGGTTGACACGCCCACTTGTGATGTCAGAAGAGGCAGATTTTCAAAACGATTTGTAACGGCTAATCACACTCACACATATGTCACCTTCAAAAGTAAAAACTCATGCTTCCTTGCACTCAATTACAGCGTTGTACATGAGCTATGAATTGGAAGCTTGTTTTTTATATGCTGATTCAGATGTTTTATGTACAAATTAATAATCAAAGAGGAAGGTATTAATCTCTGCCTCGTAAATGTCAATGTTATTGCGCCTTACTATGAATCATAACATAGTCTAAAAATGCTTCATAAAACACAAGACCAACACACATCTTTTCTCCATAACGATTCTCCTATTTGTTCAGTTTAGATTCATTTCATCTGCTATTCCCAAGTGAGGAAAAGTTCATGTTTGTGTTTTTCTCCTATTTGCTCCGCTCTAAATAACAGCATTCTTTCATTTCCAGGTTTACGACAACCCTAATAAATTTATGAAAATGGGTTGAATGAGCTGCACCCCATAAATGGTGATTCATACACAAGGAACTAACTGGATGTTCATATCCATTTTGACCAGCAAAAACATCTACCTATGCCATAGTAATGTATATCACAAAGCCTGATGTTTGTAAGTACGTAGCATAGTTTATTGAGTGTGTGTTTGCACCAGTACAGTATGTCCCTGCATGAGCCAACACATTATTCCTTTGTTGAACAGTGGGTTTAGTATTCAACTGGGACTTTGAGTTGATTAGCAATGGTCACTGAAAGACGCAAGCATTTATCTCATGTCTAGTAGAGTGGCTCTATGCAATCTTAAAATCTGACAAAACAGAGAATGAACAAAATGATTTCCCTATTATTTGAGGAACATTGAGTTCCAGTTCGTTTTTCTAGTGTTTTTAAAATATATTGAAGAGTTACAGAAACACATTCACTCAGCTTTGATTCCATGATTTTATATATAATTTAAGGTTCATCTTGTATTTTGCGTAAAAAATACCTCAGTCATCAAATGACTGAGGTATTTTTACATTGCGTAATCACTATCTTAGCAGATAGTGATTACGCAATGTAAAAGGCCCTCTGAATGGCTTAGGATATATCCAATGAGGCAAAGTGAATCAGCAGCGTTAGGAGGGTAGAGTTAGATAAGGTATCACAATTTGGCCAAAATATGACATAGGCAATGATGCTATCAGGTTGAGGATATATATATATATATATATATATATATTGACTCCTCCTAGCTTGCAACCACGCCTTGTAAACTTAACAAAAGTGTTCGCAGCCGAAGCTTGTTGTTGACGCTTGTTGACGAAGCTGACCGGGGTAAAGCTACTACGATGTTTAACAAAATGTACTTCTGGAACACAATTCAGAGAGAGGATTCATCCGGAGGGCTGTTGGTTGGGATCCTCTACCTCGGTGGTTTCTATATGACCGTTGCCCCGGGAACCCTTCACGTTTCAGCGCGAGTAAAAAATACGCCTTTGTTTTAAACTTGGTCTTGTGACCCCTGTTTATATACTGGGCCGATGTGTTAACACCCGGCCTTCCTTCCTTACTCATGTCCATATCTTTCCCTCTCTATTCTGATTGTATGGATGTAAAAGGCTGGGTACTGTCAGTGGGAACCACTCTGATGAGGTCCCTGGCTGTGTGTGAATCCATGATCGCTACGCCCTTATGGCGAATGAAAATAAAAAGGCAAAAATACTAAATTGCCCACTCCTTACGAGGATGGGAAATCGTACTAGATCAACGAATTGACACACACACACACACACACACACACACACACACACACACACACACACACACACACACACACACACACACACACACACACACACACACATGCATGGACCTTAATTTCCTATTTCCTCTTAGTACCCCTTTAAGTATTCAGTCAACCACTTACATAATTGCGATGAGGGCTTTATAAATGTGAAGTTGATATCATGCAATATCACACATTGATTCCAGCTTTAAATCGTGTCTCCTGCTTTGCATTACTGCCGCTATATGTCATGCATATTTAATCCATCAATTACCAAAAATATAACGTGCTCTTATCGTGTTCCTGGCATCTCATTCTGAACACAAGACCCACCGCCGGGCTGAACCCACTCACCCAGTGCTGTTGAAGTAGTTCTGCCCCTGGCTACAACTCTTGGAGAGGGTGTAAGGGTTGAACCAGAAGGCAGGCCTGCAGTTCCCGTCGCCCCTCCGCTCGTATCCATAATCACTAGCAGACAAACAAAGCCAAGCCAGACCACAGTGAATAATCAGCGCTGGCTCTGGGGGAAAGGAGACACACTGTAACACAGTGCCTTCGTTTGGTTGTTTTCTTCTATTTATTCTATCTCCTCCATCTCCTCATAACTGGGTCCGACGGGGCTGTCTTGCATGGAGGAACATCATTATAAGGTATTGATTAGGGACACACTGTTGACAACTGTTCCCTAACAGTATGTGGAGAGGAGTTTCTTTCTATAGGCTACCACAGCCTTCCTGCTTTATCTCTCTAACTATGACATTGATTCAGCGTTTGCCGGGCTATAACAAAAAGCCAAACCTGTTTATGGCAGAGGTGAAGAAATGAACGGCTTTTTAATTACAGGTCCCCTACAGCACCCTATCTGCATAGGTTAATATATCTAACGAGGAATGAGGTGTTTGTTGTGCAAGAGACAAATTGGAGTAATAACAACAAAATACTGGAACCTGAAAACCGAAAACTTATTTCAGAATGATTGATTGGGGAGGAAATTGTTCGGGGAGAAAATAACCTGACACAGCGAAAAGTCCAGAGTTCAATTTAAAGAAGTCTGTGTTCACAACTTTGCTTCCAATATTTGTCTGCTAATTCTTACTCTATTATACTTATCATTAATGTACGTCATGAATGTTTCATAAAATTTGACTATGTCGGTAAATGTCTAAACATTTTGGCACAGTGACTAGAAATAGATATACAGCCCATTTTATTGGTTGAAGTTTAACCGTTCATGTTAAAACCAATTAATACTGATGGGTCCTCCTTCTATTATGTCACCTAAATAACTGCTATATATTTGACGAGTTTTTTCATTGTTCCCTGTCTTTGTTAGATAAAACAATAGCACAACAAGCTCAGGATTAGCATACAAATGGAAATTTAGCTCCCTCGCATCTTCTCAACACAATTATGAACATAGTTTTCAAAGCGTTACATTCACTTCAATAGAAAAAAAATGAATTCAAAATACGAGATCAGTTCGAAACCTCACACTCCTACTCTACCGAATGGATTAAATCCAAGTATTGTATGTTAATCTGGATAAATGCCTTTTACAGTTCACAAAATTACAGGACATCTCCTCTTCCAATGAAAACCAAACCGACATCAAATGAATCACTCACCATTCAAAGTCGTGTGCTTTGCAGATACAAGACTCCGTAGAGAGAACTCTGGAGTAATCCCTTCCCAGCATACAGTAGTTCCCAGGCCTGCGTTTCATGTAGATCTGTTTTTGCCCCATCACGCACGGCTCTCCCTTTGACCAAGACAAATTGCATCGCTCAAAACCAAAGTAGTTAACGTCCATCTGATGGGCACTGAGGCCACGGAACCACAGGCAGGTTATGGGGATCCATGGTTCACATTACCTGATTATTCAGGTGCCAAGTTTGGTAATCTTCCTCAGTACATCTCCTGCTGAAGACCGACTTGTAGTCGATTTTAATGAGCTGCCACTCAGACCGGTGGCTGAAGTGGCCAAAGAATCTGTACGATGTAAAGACACAAAGTGATTATTCCCCATACACCTCAGCAATCAAACTACCACTGTACGATCACAATACACAATGAGATTTTAGACATGATCCTCAATCAATAGTCTTTTAGTGGCGAACTGAGGTTTTACACACCGTGTTTGACAGATTGTCTATTATGTTAATTTTACCCCTATTTTACACCTAAATCACCTCCCAAAACGGTATTTAATCTTGTGCACATGCACTTAACAGATTTCACCCCCAGGGCGTTTATTTCAAACAGCTTCATACGACACACACACACACACACACACACACACACACACACACACACACACACACACACACACACACACACACACACAACACAGAGCAACCAGACAGAGAGGTCCCTACGTCATGATCTGGTTCTCCGCCCCGGCCTCCACCAGCACGCCGTCCACAAACAGCGGCACCATGGAGAAGCTGTGACGGGTCCACTGTCTGCCCTCGTCGAAGCTGATCCTGTGGAAGAGAGAGAAAGAGGCGTCACCTTCAGCCTCCGAAAAAGCCAACCCTGCTAATGCGTTTTCCGTTCTCTGTTAACCTTCTCTCAAAGTTATCCACCGGTTTACCGACGGTCGGCACACGCATGCACAGGCAGTCGCACGCACACACGCATGACACACACACATTGGGCGCGCACGCGCACAGACGCTCGCACACACTCTGTTTTTATTTCACTGAGGTCGCAGGGAGAGTTTTAGTGGCAAAGTGAAAGCAGAGGCCCAAGCAATTAGCCCCGAGTTTTAGAGGCGTGGAATAAAAAGAAGAGAGCCATGTCAGTAGCAGAGCAATAATACAGAAAATGGTCTCCATATAACATGAACGGAGGACGCGTCAGGCTTTCAGCAGGGAAAAAGAGGATTGGGACTGGGTTACATAACAACAGACAAGAACAGAATTGTTTCATGTTTCACTGCAGAGAGACCAACCGAAAAAAACAACCAGTGGATAGCTTTCATCTATGGGAATCCTAGTATTGATTCTGACAGCTTATCCACATGTTACAACAGACTGAACAACTCTTCCGCGCCAGGGTATGACATTGTTTGAAACGGTGCACACTTCTTTGTCTGGAACGATGAGAAAGTGTCCTTTTTCTTCTCCCTTGTTGCCCTCAGAAAACCACCAGCACTACAACTTTCATCGGGCTAAAAGCGTTGACAAAGAAAAGCTTTGACATGCATCCATGATGAAGATTCAGGCCAGGGGAATGTTTTAGCCAGACATCTTTGAAACAAAGACGACTGACGGCCTAAAAGGCAACCAAGAGCCCTTTTTTTTCCTCCCTCTTATCTATCTCTGTTTCGTAGCACTTAAATTGGTTTGGGGACTAAAACCCAGAAGGCTACACCTCGCTAGTTCTAAAACTCATTTCCAAACTGTTACAGAAGTTTCTGGCAAACAGATCTGGTCCCACTTGGATTAGTCTGCACTCAGTAGAAAGGCAAGCAACCAATTTGGCAAAGTGAAAGTAACATGTTATCATAAACATGTACTGTAGTCGTTAAGGGAAACGCACACATATATACACAAGCATGCATGTGCTTTGCCAAACGTCGTGGGTGTTAATACGAGTTGGCTTCAACATAGAATGGGGACTCACCATAAGTGTCTCGTTGGTACTGATGGCTGTTTCACCGCCACGAGGGCTCCTCCTTTGTCTAGGAACCACACGTTATGCTCCTCTTCGAAGATCTGCACAAAGACATGTGATTTCTTATCATACACATACAGAAACCACACATGGTGATCCTTGTTTGACGAACTGCACAAAGACATGCGATTCCTAAACATGCACATACAGAAACAACACATTGTTTTCCTGTTCCAAGATCTATTTATATACTGTACATATGTCGAAACTCACGTGTTTGAACGCACATGCAACAGACAATTTGATTATAGTGGATTACTCAAGCTTACCTGTCTCCAGCTGTTGCCCGCATCGGATGAAATAAACATACCGACGTTGTTGTAGGACAACTCTGCCCCGATATTTCCTGCAATTAAATTTGCATAAGTGCATTGTTTTGTTTGCAGAATAGGTGTAATTTTAATCAGAGACAACTCAAATATTGTGACGAATGTGAGATTTTACACAATATGAGAATCTCTCAGGCAATCTCTCCCCCGGAGCAATCAAAACAGCCCTCCTGATATCATACAGCCATGTCGCCTACCCCCGTTGATTCTTATGTCTCGGCGGCGACAGCCTAGTAAACAGGCGTGCAATAGTGTTTGTCATGTTAGCGAGAGGACATCTTCACCATGCTACACCCCAAAGGCGGAGCAGGGAACGAGAAAAGGCACATGCCCCGCTACAAAGACTTTGGGTGGCAATGGATTTAAAAACTCACCCATGCAAAGCTCTTAACGGAGATGCCTATCAATTCACACATATTACCGTGCGCACGGACACATTCATTTATCAAAAACACACAGCGCTCAGAGTCGTCTATTCCTCATCGCGTGTCAGTGCTCCACAGACACCAACAGGCTCTTCAATTTCGTCGCCTCGCACCATTAATCAAAGACCCACACACCTGCATTAGGAACATCGACGCACCCACACTATTTTTAATCTCTGTCAATTTCCCTCGACGTTATCTCAATATATTTTTACGAGTTCAATCTAATATACGACTTTGGAGAATGGCTCCTGCGGCAATGATTGGTGCCTTCCCATGTTGCTGTGAAATAATGGAGGTGAAGTGAAGTGAGACGAAGCAAAACGCAAGCTGAGGAGCAGTTTGGGTGACGAGGGGAGGACAGGACTAAATATAGGTAAATACTGCAATGATGCAACTAAGTAGAACACATCCTTATGCACTAAGGGGAACAAAATAAACACAAATACTGCCAGGGTTAGGTGCTCAATTCCCACTTGGGACACGATGCAAAGAATAAATTAACCGCACTCACTAAATATGGTATATGTGTGTTTGTATCTGTAACCCTGTTTTTTGGTTGTATTTGGCCTTGCAAAAGTAAGCGCAATAGCCATATCTCTCTCAAACATTGATGTTTGTCCAAAATCATGATCGACATGTTTTAGTCAAGGCAAGGTACATTCAATGACCAAAGGGTAAAATGACGCATTTTCAGTAGCAGCCAGCATATCTGTTGTGAAAAGCCATTTGGCCTGTGTTGAGTGGTGCTATTGAGAATTTACCAGAGATAATGGATTTCTCCATCTCACCTGTGGCAACTATAATTCCCGGCGCCGAGCCTTTGGTGGAGATTGTTCCTGACAAGTAGGGGTTCTCTGACGTTTGCAGTTGCAGATGAAGTGAGCAGAAAGGCTAAAGGAAGAAAAGCTGTCCTCAATACACAGCACTTTGGGAGGAAAGCTTTGAAAAATACAGACAAACACTGTAGAGACGCTACAAGAAAACACATCATGATGGGAAATTACCCGGGCTGTTCCCTGGCACTTCGGTCGATAAAAAAGCATTCACTTCAGTTTATCCCATTTAACCATTTATTAAATATGAGTTAAGGATGAAAAATGTATACATACCGCACAAAATACAACCAAGCTAATTGCATTAGTCTCAAGCATCCAAATGTCACCTGTGACTTGTGTTAATTGCATTTTATCTGTCATTAAAAACAATCAGCAATGGAATTTGCATAAATGCATGTACCTAAGAGAGAGAGAGAGAGAGAGAGAGAGAGAGAGAGAGAGAGAGAGAGAGAGAGAGAGAGAGAGAGATAGGGAAATAGAAAGAGAGAGGGGGTAAATAGAGAGTGAGAGAAAGAGCGAGAGAAAGAGCGAGAGAGAGCGAGAGCGAGAGAGAGAGACAGTGAGAGAGGGCAGTGATGCTCATCATAGCGGCTGATTGCGTGACAGTAGAGCTGGGCAGAGAGGACATGGTGACTGATCAGGATATTTAAAAACCCGGCAACAGTAATTAAAATGTCAGAAAAACGCAGCATCAGGGTAAACCTGTGGGCCGGAACGCCACATTCTGCCAGTCAACTCCTAAACATTATGAGGTCCTTATTAGCTATCGCCGATGTTGTTGGCTCTGTTGTCGTCATTCTTCCGTGTGTTATGCAAGGCTGTCTTAAGAAGCAGCCACTGCAGTCGTTCCAGAATACAGCAAATTATCTATCTCTCGCTGTTGGTGCAAGAGGGCATCATTCATCATCGCAGTTTAGTGGCTTTCCTTCTTGTTTAGCCCACCTCCCCAACCGCTGGGGCCGAGCAGTCTGTTGCATCAGAGAACAACGGGCAGAAGACGCCTTCGGACATGAACGGCAGCCAACAATGAAGCCAAGTAAGACGAAGATGAAAATAATGGACTAAGAAACAGTGAACACTGGTGGCGTTATATACAAGGAGGATTCAAGCCTGACGATGTGGTACACTGTTTTATTTGTTTGTTAGGGTTTCAATAGTCACCAACCGAGAAGGGTGACTCAAAAAGCAAACCGGGTATAATATTATTTTAACATTTGTTTACAGCTGTAATCTTGACCATCGCCTGCCATCAGTATAAAGCTCGCTACCCCGTGGTTGATGTCTAGCAGCGACGGCTGATTTAATGTAGCACCGGCCAGCGCTCATGATAAATGTTTATATCTAGAGGTCCGTTCTCATAAATTCTAAGAGCGGCCCCGTTTGCATTCTGCATTTAATATTAAGTGTGTTGATTAAGTGGCCCTCATGCTTTAAACTGGCAGCCCCTATTTTCATGCAATCTATATCAACCACCTTTAACGGTGCTCACTTCTGCATACAATAGTGTCTATCTGGACACAATGTTGTCTGACTCAAGATATGGCATTAAATCCACAGACGTATATATTGGGTATGAGACGTTTATTTGTCTTCTGCAGTAGTATGAATCAGACCCTGCATTGAAAATACATTGTCTAGAGAGTTACTACCTTGTTGTCCATAAGTTGTTTCATAAGCAAGCTTTTGCTTGTTCATATGCTTCCTTACGACGTCTTTCTTTGGTTTTCATTTATTTTCCCTTCACGCTATAATTCGTGCACCATTTGTGTCTACATTATCTCCCTCTTCATTTACATTTAGGGGCATTTAGTGGGCATTTAGGGCTTTTAAATGTTCTGATCGTTATGTGCAGTGATAGCTGCTATACAAAAATAAAAGCGCTTCCGAATGAAGTTTACAGACAGACACATTGTCTTAAAGTTGCAGTGGGTAACTTTGCAACTAGCTGGTAGTCTCAAAGCATTGGTCAAGGCTGACCGATAGTGATTTCAATAAGGCCTTCAAGCCTGCCTCTAAAATATTCTACAAATAAAACACGCTGGCCATCCTCGTAGCGCTCTTTGTTTACCAGAAGGTTCTGTGGCAGTGTCATGTCTCATATCCCAGTCAGTGTTCCGAGAACCACCCCCCCCTCCCCCCCAAAAAAAAACCTCACACCTCCCACACGCATTGCGACACAAAGTCAGTTTGCGTCTCGCAGTTGCACAGCCATTGAAAGCGAACCAAAACCTGTTATTTAGTTATTTGAATCCTGAGAGCTCTCCCGCCTACACACGTGGAGGAGGTCAGTCTTACACATGACTCAAACTATGAAAGCGTTTAACAATTGGCTCGGTGCCTTGCATTAAACATTGCATATCTAACAGAGATGACAAGCCATCAAGATGAAGAACTTCCACGCATCAGGGCGGTTATGGTGTTAATACGTACCAGTATGCAGTGGATGTCATTTCCGGCGATGTCCGTGGAAGGCGCCTGCAGAAGCCTCCACTCCCGTCCTTTGTTGTAGGTGATGTAGGTCCTCACCTGGCTGTCGTGCCTCCTGTTCGCGATCAGCATGCCGGTCACACCAGCCACCTAGCACACAGACAGAGTGACGACAGGCTTCATATCGGTGGCTTGATCACTGGCTAACATCAGGGAGGATGTGGGAAAGTCAAAGTCAACATAAGCCTCACAGACCCACGTCTTGCTAATTGAAATGTTAAATGTGTTGTTATACACAAAACGGGTTGCACCATTTCGTTTTTTAAAGGGGGTAATCTATCCCCCTCGCACACTTTCACAGCCCACCCAGTCTACACAGAGACAATATGCATAATCTTCACAAAACATAAAGGCTCTGCCGAGAGAAAATGCGGGCTTCGTTTCGGCACACGACAAATCCCATTTCTTACGCGGAGTGCATTCAAAAGTCGTTGACAAGCATTGCAGAGTCCTTCTCCGGTCTCATGCCCTGCGTTGGCTCCGGTGGCAGACTGTAATCCCGGGCCTACTGTCTCTCAGGAACTACTTATTTCCAGTCCGGCCCAGGGAGCAGCGCGCCGGAGTGGGATGTCCATGCTGACGGCCGTGGCTCCACATCAAGCGGTTGTCATGGTGAAAGGCTACAGTGGCATGCCTTCCCTTCCCCAAAGGTGTCTGTCAGTGTAAGTGGCACTAATAGGCGACGCTTTTGACATTGTCATCAAAATAAGAAAAAAATCGCTGTTTGGGGACGGACAGGGCTAATGAGGGATCCCCCCCTATTCATCGACCTGATCCGTCAATCACCGTGGTAATTATTTATCCTAGAGACCTGCCTCATAACACACACGCACACACATAGAAACACACACAAACACACACACACACACAACCACACACAAACAAACTAAAACACACAAACGTACACACACGCACACTCACACACACACACACACAGACACACATGCACAAACACACACACACACACGTGGGTGTGTGGAAAAACCAGGCTTCAGCCCCAATATGCCACTTTCGTTTGCAAACACCGGAATATTTTTGCCCATCTACAGCAGGATGAAACGGAGGATGTCCGTATTGATCCCTCCAAGCCCCCCGTCTGAAGTCACGGTGTGGCAGAGATGAGTCCCGCCACTGCCACACGCAGTATTAACAGGGGGATTCTACTGTTGACAGAGCGCTGTCAAGGTGTGTCTGCACTTCATGGCAATCATTGTAACCAGGTGTAACCGGGAATAGAAGAAGACACCCTCTGCAACGCCCGCATACCCCAAGGGATATAAAAAGTAAGACGTTAAGGCATAATAAAGTTGACATCTATAAATATGGAAGCCTGCAAGGGCCACATAGGTGGATGAGGCGGCCACATTGACAAGAGGTGCTTGGTTTGCCCCTCTTCCAGAGACTTCTGCTGTCGCCTTGCCCGCACTACAACAAACTGACGGTTACTGTCATCGCCGAGTTTCTTTGATGAGGGCAGGCAAATTGAAGTCAATGAAAAACTACACATGCAACTTCACATGTCAAGCGGAAGGAGCAATTAACTTATAACATTATTTGGATCACATATGTGTCTGCAAAAACGTTATGCCGTGGTGTGAAAGAGATCCCACACGACTGCATTGTTGAACAGTGGTCATGGCTTTTAGTTTTTCTTCCATAATGGGAAGACAGCTACAATTATCTGTATCACTGTCAAACTGAAGGATTTGGTTCAAATAAGACTTTGCTGTTGTCAGTTCTTACAAATGTTTTGAGCGATTCAAATTGTTCCATTGTGTCAAAATATATTGTATAACAGTGAATAGGGAATAAATTATGTATAATTATAACACTCCTGCCAGTTACTTTGAGACATTTCACATCATATAAATTATTTCTACGTTATTTAATACATATAATGCTTGTGTGGAAAGAGCCTTACAGAATTGAGGATTCACATGCTTTATGAATAAATAGCTGCAAACAATGAGTTCAGCTCTTCTGGATGTAATGGTTGCTTTAACACAAGGGATGAACTCATCATTCGTAATCATAATTAGTTGAATTTTGCTTTTCAACAGACTAAAATAAGTCAAACTAATTGAACATAAACTGTTTGTCAGACCAACAACGACAGCCTGAAAGGAGGCCCGAATGGGGCTCCAATTTATTTTCGGAAATGAAAAGCCACTGTAAATGTAAAAAAATAAAATAAAATTGAAACTCATCAAATAGGCTTAGCTCAGGAGGTAAGTGGCTTGACTTGTAGCAGGAAAGTTGGCATTTAGATCCCTGGCTCCTCCTAGCTGAGTGTTGAGGTGTCCCTGAGCATGACAGCTCACCCTAACTGCTCCTGACGAGCTGCCTGTCGCCCTTTTGTCGTTGACGCCGCCGTCTGTGAATGTGTGCATGAATGTTGTTGTTGTACGTCGCTTTGGATAAAGGTGGCTGCTAATGCCCTAAATGTAAATGTAAATGTCATCAAGTGAACTAACTTCAAGTTTGCATAGAAGAAAGACAGGAACAATGGCGATTTGTGTTGGCTGGTGTATTTCAATATCTTGCTCACACATTGTACAGAAGAAATCAACATACGATAATGTTTTTCAGAGCCATGCTCATCTTCTTCAGACACTGTAGGTGTTGTTTGACTGAGAGTTGGTGGATCGGGTCTGTTTGCAAACCAGTCAGATGATGGATTAATACAGTGTTTCTCAACTGCTGGGTCGCCACCCACTTGTTCTAAATGTAGTATGTGGTCAAAAAATTCAAAATACAAAAATATTTATGTATCACAACTTTTCTTTTTCTTTTTTTCTTCTATTTCTTCTATTTTTTATTGCTATAGTAATGTGTTTTGAATCTAGGGATAAAAACAGTTAGGCTGAAATTGCTGACATTGTGTTGAGTTTACTGGCCCGTTTCTGAGAAAAAAATGTGCTTGATTTGAATTGTATAAAAGTGGGTCGGGACTTAATGACCATGGGAGAAGGTGGCTCCCAGGGCCAGACCAATGGAGAACCAGTGGTATAATACACCCTTCCCTTCCCATATCAGACATGAGCATACCGTACATAATGTTGTCATGATAAGTGACGGGTCCATGGGGTCTGATGGAACCCCTCAGGGTGGCACCGTTCTCCAGAGTAGGGCCGTCAATCATCTGGGGGCTTCACAGGGACAGGAAGATGTTTGCCGTACACATCACCACCAACATGATGCGCCACAATCCTTTAATCGTTTAATAATATTTAATAATTACAGCTACTGACAAAAAGAGGGAGGGCATCGATTTCTGCTGTGATGTTGCAGCAACAAGCTGAGCGTATATAATTGTGGAAAGTCAAAACCACCTGCCAAATGGGGGTTCATATTGAAAATGGTTTAAGTACAATGCTTGCTAATCACACGCGATTGATATTGACGGCGGCTCATTTTTCTCACATCTGGATAGTGGCTTTGTGCGATTTCGATCGGGGAGCCGGCACAATTGATTGGACCGGATAAAGAGGAGAAGATACAAAGAGAAGATAAAGAGGCACCGATTGCCTTGGGGGAACACAGAGGAATTGGAGAACAGGACCTAAAGGAAACTGTTCCTGCATCTTTATTGTTTCTGGCAGTTTGGCCCGCAGAACACAATGGGTCTCTGTAGTGCAGTATTTCAGGATCCAACAGCAATACGAGGGGGAGGAAATAGTCCTCGCCTTGCAGTGGACCCAGGGAAAGAAAGGACAGAACCTCCTTTCTAGTTTTAAGTGTGATTCACCGTGTATTCCTGTGCCAGGCACACACACAAACCAGCCTGCATACACAAGAACACATAGACAAACTTATGCAAACAAGAACACACACACACACGCACACAGAAAAAAAAACCTGCATACAGGAGAACGCATAGGCAAACTTATGTAAACAAGGACACACATACACAAACACACAGACATTAACATCCTGCATACAGAAGAACACATAGCCAAACAAATGCAAACAAGGACACACACACACACACACACACACACACACACACACACACACACACACACACACACAACCCCCCCCACACACACACAATCACTCTCACCCACACACACACACAACCCCCCCGCCCCCCACACACAATCACTCTCTCTCACACACACACACACACACACACACACACACACACACACACACACACACACACACACACACACACACACACACACACACACACACACACACACACACACACACACACACACACACACACAAACCCACACATACACACCCACCCCTCCATCATGTAGACAAAGTGCAGTACCCTGAAGTAATGTCCTTCTTATTTACTGCGCAACTGTCACTGTCCAATCAATGGCAGCTGCCAGTCTGTGAGTGATCAACTGATCCAAGCAGGGGACAGTGTGTTGCTCTTTCCTGATATGAATGCTAATGTGACCACACGGCGCGCCGTTAATCTAACAAGGTCGTTACAAGTCCGGGGGTGCCCGGTCGCCAACCTAATTAAGCACATGTTTTATGCATCGTCGGCTGACAGCGAGATGATAGACGCTGTGTCTGTGATTCAGAGACAGGGGCAAAGGACAGTTAACTGGGCCACGCCCCCCCCCCCCCCCCCCCCCCCAGGAAGAACAGCAAAGCAGTCTGTTTTATGTGAGGAGGGGATTGGGGATCACCGGCATTAGAAGAGTCAGGCGTCGACACACAAAGGTCAGAGTTATTCAGAGGGAACTTGTTCAGTAAGTGGATTGAAGATGTTGACGCACACACAAACACACACACACACACACACACACACACACACACACACACACACACACACACACACACACACACACACACACACACACACACACACACACACACACACACACACACACACACAAAGAAGGACCTACCAATACTTACAGCAGTATAGTGCATGTCAAACAATAAATTAAATAAGTCAACACTAATAATACTGTGTGTGTGTGTGTGTGTGTGTGTGTGTGTGTGTGTGTGTGTGTGTGTGTGTGTGTGTGTGTGTGTGTGTGTGTGTGTGTGTGTGTGTGTGTGTGTGTGTGCATCTTTAAAGTGTACTAAGGTCTATGTTCAATGTGTGTGTCCAACGTGTCGTCACGTCAGTCCCACGTCCGCCCAGGGGATGATAAAACACACGAGTCCACCGTCCCCTCACCTCATACAGGTCCAGCATCTGGTTTCCACCGATTCCACGGGTGGTCTTGACATTCTCCATGGCCAGGGTGAAGTAGATCCCTCTGGTGTCAGACAGGTAAAGGTTATAGGTGTCATTCTGGTTCCACTCCTGCACCGCAGCAAACACCTGCTTCTCATCAGTGCTGACAATGTGCAAATCCTGTCAGGGGGGGGGCAGAGGTGAACGAGAGAGACAGAGAGACAGAGACAGAGACAGAGACAGAGACAGAGACAGAGAGAGAGAGAGAGAGAGAAAGAGAAAGAGAAAGAGAAAGAGAGAGAGAAAGTTTTTAATGACTTTGAATGAAAAAAGGCTCAGTGAAATAGCTTGAAGTAAAATTCAATCGTCAGATCACGCGCAGCTGAATCAAACTTAATTTTTAAAGACATTATTTACCAATACTGGTAATCCGAAAGTTTTAACCCTGGTTTTGTGCATCTTACCTTAGGCAGGGAGTATTTGGGAAGTTTGATCTGTAGGAACGGATCTCTCTTATAGGACACGTAGTATTTGGCCCGGCCAGATGTAGGAACCTGCATTGCAACGCATGAAAGAAATACAAATACAAAGTTGAGTTCCATTAAATCAACTAGATATCCTTCATCTTCATTGTGTTATCTGGCACTCAATACACTCAATGTGGGCTGGGTGAAGCCTG
This sequence comes from Gadus chalcogrammus, assembly GCF_026213295.1. Classification (NCBI taxonomy): domain Eukaryota; kingdom Metazoa; phylum Chordata; class Actinopteri; order Gadiformes; family Gadidae; genus Gadus; species Gadus chalcogrammus. The sequence goes on along the minus strand of NC_079414.1, from coordinate 22,560,654 downwards.
TCTCTGCCACTAAACCTGGGCTTTACCAAACGTCTGGGGGGCTGGGTATTCAGAGGAGGCTGTCCTCGTTCCCTGGGTGTCAATGCACTCGCAACGGTCTCCCCAGTTAGAAGATGGTAAATATCTTCTTGGACAATCAATAACCTCATTATTCTTTGTCAAGATAAATCTTTAAGTCACCTAACCAATGCTTGAGTCCTGTCTCGAGGAAAGCCATCCTTAATGGTTTAGGCCCTGTGTAAACACTCCCGAGGCAGATAGCTGTTAGCTCATTCAGCACTAAAACCCAGGGCTGAACGGGGTTTTGTTTGGCTATGCTAGCCAAACAAAAAGTTGTGGTCGGAGCCTCTCCACCTACGCGCTCACAAACACCCTCGCAAACCAACACATGAAACAGAAGACGGCGAAAATTGTATTACGTAATTGATCTCTTTTTTTTTTTATCCCTTTTAAATATTATTTCAATATATTTTTTCCTAAATATAGCTTTTTTTCAAAAAGCCAATCAACCCCTTTTTACTTTAGTGCACAGACCGAGTTCAAATGAAAACCACAGCCCTCCCAGCTCTTCCCCTAGCTGAAGAGAGTGGGAACAGTGGGAGGGAGGAACCCAGCCCACTGGCAGCGGGTAGCGGAACGCCCCGACGCCCAGTGGCGTGGAGAAGCAGAAGATCGATGGGGGGGGGGACGAGCGGTGGAAGGTGTGCACTATAAGGATATTTGGATGATGGATTCTGTGACCCCCGCCGTAAAATCCTGGCTCCTTCATCCATGACGCTTTGGGAAAAGGCAGGGGCGACACTGGGATTGTAAAGGGGGAGGCTAAGGTTGAGCGGTTAAGGTTTACTTGGAAAACCTCCATTATATATGACAAAGGTGCCCTGAGAGAACCAGTCTATATTCTCGGTCTAAACCGTCCAAAGTAGCGTTGTGCGGGGGCGCCGGTGCCCTACGGTAGTCCAGGTAAGTAGCTTTCTAATAGCCCCTCTGTGGTCCACGGGCTGAGTGATGGCTGAACTCACATTCAAACCATCCGTGCTTGGTCCCCAACAACAATAAGAATAAAGAGGCAAGCGCAATTATTCTATCGCTACTGTTCCCAGATGGTTTTTATGGCTACTACTGTTACTACGAATGTCAGGAATAAAACAAATACGCTTCATCTGAAGTACCACTCATGATATTTACAGAAATAAATGTAGGTAGAACTACACATAGTTCATACCAAGATATACTTTTCTTCGTATTATATATTAGTGATGTTGTTTGTGAGTTCCACATGCTCTGTTAGTTCCTCTGTCACTTCTAATATTGGCTCTTTCCGAGGCCTCCCTAAATACTCTGGGTGTACCTTTGTGAACACTTTTTCCCCTGAGACCTGATAAATGACAGTTAAGGGAGGCAGGGGAACCGGAGAAAGCAGAAAAGACAAAAACATGGTTTAGTTTAAAGGATCTGTCATGTAGTGCTGAGTTTTATACACTTCACAATACAGTGTGGTTTGTTTATGAAGATGGAAGAGCATAAAACTAACTGCCTTGTTTTTTCGATGACAAAAAGACGTTTGAAGTTTGTAAAAATGCCTCCTGTTTCTAAGTTGTGTTGAAAGTCTGTGTTGATTTGGAAAGAACGTTAGTTAGGAAACAACATCTGGCAATGTCAGGCATCAACTTTTTTTCTGAGGAGCTGACGACAAATACTTCCCCTTTTTTACTATAATATAAACAATTAAGATAGCTATACTTTGACAATCCTTGGAGTTTCAGAACATGACTATTAGACATAATTTGGTTGAATATTGAATATTATTGCTTTCACTTTATATCCAAGTGTACCTGAATGTATTATTTTTATGAATACGATAATGTAGAGGCGTGCCATGTCATATGCGCTCACGGTATTGTAAGACGCCTTGGATAAAAGCTTCCAGTTGTAATTATTATCCAGTCATTACAGCATTAAGTGGATAACAATGTACTCAAACTGAAAATAACAGCACAGAGTTGCCTTTCCACCATATTGCCGGCTGTAGGTTACACACTCGGCACACACAGTTGTTGTTTCTTTTCGGGGATGTGTCCTGGCAGGTCCTTTACCTGGATGAACATGTAGTCGTCCTGGACCACCAGGGAGCTGATGTCAACGTATCCCGGGAAGGGGTAGTTCCTGTTGCTCTCTGTGCACATCTGAGCCCTGCATGTGACATACTGAACATCTGCCAGACAGTGAGGAGACAAGCACGGCTGTTTAATTGTATAGCACTGAAGCAGCAGGACGCTTCAAACACGAATGAATGAATATTTATACACTGTGGGGGTGTCTTTCCCCTTCTGTGAGGCAAGAGAGAGACCAGGAGAGGCATAGCGAGGGAGATAGACATGGAGAGAGAGAGAGAGAGAGAGAGAGAGAGAGAGAGAGAGAGAGAGAGAGAGAGACATAGAGAGAGAGACATAGAGAGAGAGAGAGACATAGAGAGAGCGTGAGCGAGAGAGGCTTAGACATGGACATGGAGAGAAAGAGAGAGAGAGAACGATAATGAGAGCGAGACAGAGACAAAGACAGAGGGGGAAAAAAACAGAGAGAGAGTGAGAGAGAGGGAGAGAGCGCGAGGCATAACCATTGCGAGCGACATAGACATTGAGAGGGAGAGAGAGATATAGAGAGAGTGAGAGAGAGACAAAGAGAGAGGGAGCAAGCGAGAGCGGTTTAGACATAGTGAGAAACATGGACATGGAGAAAGAGAGAGAGTGATTATGAGAGCGAGACAGAGACAAGGACAGAGACAGAGAAAGAGAGAGAGAGAGGGTAAGAGCAAGCGAGAGAGAGAGAGCGAGAGAGAGAGCGAGAGCGAGATTATATTTAAGCAATTACCTCATTCAATAATACCAAGAAGGTGCCCTGACATAATTCTGGGATAATGGTAATAAACCATCATAAATACTGCTGCTGCCTGCTCTGTTTATGTACAGAGTCAACACATTGAGTGTGTAAAGTCCACCAGGACCAGAGTCCAGGCTGGTCTGACCCCCTCCAGCACCCGAGGTGTGCGCTGGATGTAAGCCACGCTGTTAATGTGCTCCGGAGTTACGGAGCCGACATATCCGGCGTGTGCGTGAGAGGATGAACAGAAAGACCTTATTAATCAAGTATGCACTGCACTTATCGCGGGGATAATCCTGCTCCAACTCCACGGGGACATGGTGTGAGCTCATCGGAATTGGAATCTCTGCCGTGTCTCGTGGACTTCCTTGCTTTTATCTTGATTTCATTTCCTATGCCCTTTTTTCTCTAGTTTTTTGCTCTTTTCTCTCTCACACACTTTTCACACTCTGCCTCACGTTTGTACATGTGATGTGAGGATAAGGGAGGGAGGGGGGAAATGACATGCAAGGGATTGTGTATCTACGCATGTGTACTGTGCATGTGCGTGTGTGATCATACAGGTTTGTGTGCGTGTGATTGAGTCTGTGTGGGATCATGTGTTTTTGTGTGCGTGTGTGTGTGCGTTTTTGTTCATACATGTATGAGTATGTGCGTGTGCGTGCGTGTTTAATGAGGGCTTACTTCCATCAGGCGTGTGAGCTTCCATGTGGACAAGATCCAGCTCCTTATCAAGACCTGACACAGACCTGCATTATGAATTCAAGGAAAAGCAATAGATCAGAGGCAGGAACACTGAAATGAGAAAGCAGTGCAGAAAGAAATCCAGACTTTTTTCTTTTTGCTGCGACCGAGGGGAGAGAAAATAAGTTAAAGGCAGGAAACAAAGTGTCAGGAAAGGTGGATGGTGCGAGGAGCTCAGAGGAGAGGGACGTGGGAGAAGATGAAGGCTTGAGATTCTCCGTCGAAGTGTACCGCTCTAGCTCTTCCCAGGACTTGTGTTAGCCTAGCGGAGCTAAAAAAAAGTACAGGAATGAAGACACGGTTTGTCTTCATCAAAATAATCGCTCTGACACATCAGACACGAAGAATAAACCCAAAGTACAGTTCTGAGGTAACTGTACAAAAGTGGAGGGACAGAACGGGAAAGTGGAGGTAACTGTGCAAAATTATATATATATTTGTTATTCTTTTATCATTAAATGTAATAAATGTTACATTTAATGATAAAATACATTTGTATATACATTTGTATAAACACAAATGGAACGTGCTTTGGTAGGTGCAGGGTCAGCACGGGGTCAGTGAGTTGCCATCAGGATGCCAAATAAAATGGATGCCCATGGTGTTGCAGTTCCACTGGTCACAGATTACATCAGAAAGCCACAGCTCGGACTGCGGCAGCATTTCACCGTCCCTGGTTGGCCAATGAAGCAGATGTTTGAATGCAGTCAAACTGGAGGCTGTGCAGCTCATGCCTTGATTATTTTACATGTCCTGAAGGAGATCAGGGAGTCCGGAACGAGGGTTTGGAGCCGGCATGAGTCGTTCCACATTATGTATTCTGTGAGTGGCTGTTACATGGGACTTTACTACATAACATGCAGTGTTTCCCAGAGATCCGAGGAACATTGCATTTGATTAGATTAGATTAGATTCAATCGTACTGTCGTTATGCAGAGTTCAGGTACAAAGCCAATGAAATGCAGTGAAATGTATAAAATAACAATTCAAAATTCGGTTTAGGCAGAGATTACGTTCACATCGATTGGCAGAACCGAGGCGGGGAGATGCAGAAGGCATGGGATATACGTTGAAGCAGAGCGGGAACAGAGAGGCAGATGACTCACCAGTAGAACCTGCTAGGTGTTACGTGTTCGTGAACAAGCTGCCATTTCCTCCCAAAGTCCATGGAGCTGTACAGCTGAAAGACAACAAGAGAAACAAGAGGAAAAGCTCTTTAATTGTAATTCATTCAGTTTGATTTCTTCTTGTCTTGTTTACAAGGAACGTGGAAAAAAAGGACTCAAAGCTTGACAATAGCAGTAGTGAGGTCCCAGGAAGCAAGCTGCTTGCACAAAAGACGTCATAATGATGTCCCACCCAAGCAAATGACATAAGGATGGATTATTGCAGGGGAGATCAGGTTGTAGCCATCCATTACTAACAGCTTATTGTTAAGGCAATGCTAAACTACCTGAATATGTTGTTCTCCTCATGCCTTCTACATGTATTTCTATAAAGATTCTGGTTGCGAAGACAACAGGGAACTGATACGACTTCTATGCAGAAATACCAAGAAATATCATATTCTGGGGTATATTTCATACATCAGGGTCTCAATAGCAATGTTCCCCTCCACATAATACTAACTACTGTAGAATGGGACACTTCCCAGACATTTCCAGATATCTTTATCTCCCCATATTACCAGTCAGGGATGTCAATGCTCTCTCTATTCGTAGTTTGTTTGATTTATAGCTCCCAAAATGGCATCAAGGATGAAGCCAAACATGTCGTCATGATCTCTTGAAAAAAAACTGCTGGTTATGCGACAGTTATCCATGGTAAGATTCTGTCTAAACAATAAAAACATGTTTTACATTTTATGTCAGAACAATAATAGCACGTTTCATAGTTAATGTGGGAACACTAATAACATGTTTTATAGTTAATGTGGTAACACTAATAACATGTTTTATAGTTAATAGACACTGAAGCTGAGATTTTTTTCTTCTTGACCAACCCAAAAACTGGAATCTATTATTTCTGGCATTAACACAAGAGAAAAGGGCTCTAAATTGATGAAAAAGAAAGCTGCATATTTAATAGCCGACGGAACAGTGTCTTTGTTCTTTCTACAAAAACAGAGCAATATATTACCTACTTTTGCATGTACAATTGCCATAGTGCCAGTGACCTAAATTTGCAGGCTTAATAACATTGCCTTATGCTCCAGCGAAAAATTGATCACTGCTTCCTTCCATTACAGTGATTGATGTTGCAGAGACCATGCAGTTCCCCATCTCATATTGTTCCCACCTGTTGTTAATTGCTTCCAACCCACAAAGCCATTGGACTGGGTTGATCCCTCATCTAATGATGCCTAGAACTCACATACAGAAATACACCTAAACGTGTCAACCATCCAAATGATATTATACGCATACTTGGACGAAATGCACCGGTCAATGTATGCAGCATTATTCCCCAGAACGCGACTCCACTTCCGTAATACCGTTCACAACTCATACCACACGTGCAATATCCAAAGTGGCCTCAGCAGTGATAAAAAGCTGTAAGAAAATCTTTAGCCAATAGAAGAGTAATTTGCTTCCACTGATCTTTGGCTTTGCCACTCACTTTAAAAGGTCCACGCCCATGGTGCTTTCGGGAGGGTGTGGAGAAGGGGGGCTTACTTCTCCAGCCTTCTTGAGTCTTTTTTGGACATGGGGAGGCCATCAGGCACGCTCAGCCTCCCTCTCCAGCCCTCCTCTCTGCCCATTAATCAAGGCGCTGACGTGGTGAAGCTTGAGGCCTGGGCGGTGTCGGCACCAGGCTTCAAGCTTTCACCTTCCCTCCATTCATCATCGAGTGAGGCCAGGGTGCAGGCTGCCGGTCGGCCCCGCCCGGTGTCCGGTTAAACAGCCATCCGGTTAAACAGCCATCCAGGTAAACAGCCATTGAGTTAAACAGCCATCCGGTTAAACAGCCATCCGGTTAAACAGCCATTCAGTGAAATAGCCATCCAGTTAAACCGCCTTCCGGTTAAACAGCTATCCAGTTAAACAACCATCCAGTTAAACAGCCGCCCAGTTAAACAGCCAGCCAGTCACACAGCAATCCAGGCCTACAGCCATTCACTATGGCTGTTTGGGGACGTTTTAGTGAGGTAAAAAAACGGAATTGAAGTCTTTTTTTGTCATCGATTTTAGCTTGCAGTTTCACAAAGCCATGTGTCAATGATGGGTTTTGAAACCATTGCAGTTGGCTTACAGTGCTGAGGTTGATTGTGCAGGGGCCTGTTGGGCAGGTAGCCACTGGAATGCTCTTTGAACGTCCAAATTCGACAACGATGTAGCAAAAAAAAAAAAAGATAGGCGCTTTCCAGTGTTAAATACCGGAACACCGCTATGGGATAGCGCATTTCACAATCGTACTTCGCATACAGTTTTTAATTACGTGCGATTTGTGAACGTTCACGCATGGATAAACCCCAGCTTCCACTCACAGCATGACCCTGAGGTGGTTCAGGAGCCGAGGGCCCCGGGAGCCCTGTTTGTTTTGACAGGATAAACAGGGCCCCCCCGAGGGCCCACTGGAGAACGGGCCGGCAGAAGGCTTTGTACACAAACACTTCCAACGGGAGCAACAATACCGCCCCCCCCCCCCCCCCCCCCCCTCTCATCGCAGCTTGAACCTTCCCCCCCCCCCCCCCCTCTCATCGCAGCTTGAACTTTCCGTCCTCCCCCCCTCATCGGAGAAATAATTGATCCTAAGAAGAGATCCGTGAGATGCAGCGAGCCGGTCTGGTGCGAATCCAAATGGCCCATCAAAGCCAACACGGTCCGCGGTGCGCCCTGCAGGGCGGCGAATCAAAGGCGAAACGGGGGGTCTCACAAGGCTTTGTCTCCCATAAGCACCCATCAATGCCATAAGTTCGACGGTGGCCTCCACGCAGTCACGCCTTGTTCACACACTACCTCCGTCCATCGACGGCTCTCATTGACTTTGCATGGGGCGCTCGCGAAGTGCATTGTGGGTCCGACTGCTCTGTCGGACCGAGTCAAAAAGTTTAGAAATCTTCCAACTTTTCAGGCACCGACGGGCCAATCAGACTGCGTTATGCAAACATACGCAAGGACACTGTCCAATGAAATCGCTGTAATCGCTGTAGTACAAACCTGGAAAAACACATACGTCAAATAGCCCCCATCCGTCGACGGACGCATGTAGTGTGAACAAGGTATCAGCCGTGAAACCTCCTACGGTATGGTACGCAACTAGCGGAAATAAAACAAACAAGTGTTTTTTGTTGTGCTTTGGGGAAGAACCTTAACCAGGCGTGTTTGCTGTTTGCTGTGTTGAGTATAAATGTGGGAATGCTGGTCTGGGGAGTCAATCAAAGGGGTCTGTGTGTTGGCAACGAGGTTCGTCTCAGCCGGTTGTCATGTCAGGGGCACTCGCCGGACCCCGTTTTGATGAATACATCTCCATTTAAACAGTCGGGTTGTAACCTACGTGTCCGTGACTCAGCATTATATCTGAATGCTGCCTTCTGTCGGAGCTGGCAGCCCTCCCTAAGGGAGCTATCCACTAGATCTGCCCATCCATTTAAAAGCTTGGCGTTTGCACCGCTTCCTCAAAGTCTTCTGAGTCGTTAAATATCCCTGTGATTTTTCATGTTATTCCCGGATTGTCAGACAAATGCCCAATCGCAGACATGTGCTTGATAATGGAGCGCTAATGTTGCTGTTCTTTTGATTAATTAATAGCGGCGGCCAGGCCGCTGGCAACACAAACCTGGCCAATGGCCTGGCTTGGTTTTTGTTTTCTTTGAAGATAATGTTTCTCTCTCTCTTTCTTCTCTCTTAGACAAACTTCCAGAACTTGAATCCACTGTAATGGAAAAGATAACTGCGGCATTATAGGACTCTGCATTGCTCGGGCGTTCCTATAAGTCACTTTTACAACACCTCATTAAGTCACCTATAAATCCCAGACGCACCTATTTATAGTTCCCTAAATCACACACACAACACACACACACACACACACACACACACACACACACACACACACACACACACACACACACACACACACACACACACACAAACCTGGAACCCCTTTGCCCATCGAATAAGAGGGTAAGTTGATGGTCGATTTTTTTACCATCTCCCACCACTGCCCCTTTCCAGAATCTATAGAGCCTGGGAAATAGCTGGAATGACCCTATGGAGAGGGAGGTATGAATGGGCTATGCTAATCAACCACCTGGACTTGTTTGGAACAAGGCACTATCAGCAAATACTAGTGGACCACAACGCAACCCTCTCGCGGCTCTACTCCCTGCATCCACCAGCAGAGTGGATAAAAAGCCATATAAAACATTGAGGATTAATTATGCGCAGCATATTTCCACAATTTGTTGCAAAATTGTGCCCCAATTAAATGTATACATCGTATATTTCCTTTACTCTTTAGATGAGTTAGACAAAGGAAGCAGGAGCTTACAAAAGGAGACACTAATGAGTCTAATTATGTCGCATTTAGTCAACATTTCAGCCCAACATTTCAGTGGGAACACAGTTCAACAGAGAGCATATTGTACTTCAAACAATGACAAACACATTTGTCTTCAAGACGCGGTACTAAGAACCTTGGAGCTGTGGACGCACACTGTGCACATTCAGTACCTGTTTAATTATGGCTTCTTTGAACCGTGCCAGTATGTTGTTGTTTGTGCACATTTTTCTGTAAGGATATTTCCAACAATATGTTAGGCTTCCATGGAACCAAAACATGTCAAACCAAACTTTTAACAACACAGTGTTAACCAGAACTAATTGTGAGCCACACGAGTATCCTAAGCACCAATGGTCCAGGTCACGTGTATCATACAAGTTAATTTAGTAATGTGACCTGGGAGGACCAACTGTTGCCTGATGAACTGCACCGCTTGCAGCTCAGCTACCGCGGGGACAAGGGGGCTGTGCTAAAGACACCTGCCATCTGGATTCAGTCAGAGGTCCGCTGCAGTACTGTGGCCATTTTGGCTCCCATGCAAACCCTTTGAGAAGCAGGCAGAGGTTTGGAAGCAAGGGGGCAGTACTGTGGTTAGGTTAAACAGGACCGTTTAGTCGGTCGCACCAACAACCTTTATTATTTTTTATTGTGACTAAACATATCACTCAATTAATCATTTGATGACTGCATGAACAACTTCATATTTGATTGAACAAAACATAAATGGAATGTCATTACTAAATGAATGTGGTGCTGTGATTAAATATGAGGTAACTAATAAAACAGGGTGTGAATTATGTCGTAAATCAGCGGGTTGAAATAAAACTGCTCAATTGTAACCTAATGCTTCTCCTTATACTGGATATATCACAGCCGACTGCAAATATAAAGTCAGTAAAAGAAAAAAAAGAGGATTATAAAAGCATGTAAGAGGACAAAACCATATTTAGCGGACTTAAAAAAAGAAAGTGTCCCCTGTGGATTACAATGACAAGGAGTGATTTTGAAAGCAAAGTACTTGACGATAACTATTCACCAACAGCCATTAAGACAAGGTTTGAATGAAAAGAGCTAAGCAAAAGAGGACTCCTCAACGCTTGAACCTACACCAGCACAAAAACAATCTCGAGAAATTTACAAATGGAAAATGCTAATTTTCCGCGTGCGGGCTTAATGCAAATGACAGAAAGGGGAGAAAGACGGAGAAAAAGATTAATTCCAAATAAAGCGTATTGCCATTTCTCTCCGCGTAAACACTTTATTGAGTCTGGTGTCCCCGTTGCATTTCTGAACCCATTTAGCATGGACATGAATCAGCCGCAATTAATTAACAGCATACATTTGCATCATTATGGTGGATTAAGTGAAATAATGTTTCACTTAATCAGGCAGTTGAAGCCATTTCCTGTCTCTGCCTAGTTTGTTCTCTGCAGTTGCGTTAATGTTCCCATTGGGGAGAAAGGATGAAGGAAATGTATCAATGACTCAGAAAAACCATGCACACTAATCAGTTTAGAACAACTTGAAAGAATGTCATGAACGACTGGTGTAATGTATATGTGTGCGTGCATGTTTGCGTGATTGCATGCGTGTGTTCTCATGTATGCATGGGTCTGAGCATTTCTCTGTGCATGTGCGTGTTCGAGTCTGTGCATGTGTGTATACAGTATGTGTGCGTGCGTGTTTGCGTGATTGCATGCGTGTGTTCTGATGCATGCATGGGTCTGAGCATTTCTCTGTGCATGTGTGCGTGTTCGAGTCTGTGCATGTGTGTACGTATACAGTATGTGTGTGTGCGTGATTGCTTGTGTGTTCTCGCGCAAGCATGGGTTTGAGTTGTGTTTGTTTGTGTGTTTGTTTGTGTGTGTGTCCCCTGGCATATGCACTCATGATGCTTGGGATGCCGCTTAGCCGAGCGTGCGTGTGTGAGAGTGTGTTTACGTCCAAGAGGGAGTTGCTCATCTGACAGGTTGATAGGTTGATGATGTATGACGGATTAATGATTTCCCCCCAGCCCCCCCTTTAACGTGATTAACAATGTTATGCTACCCTCTGTGTCTCCTCCAATCACAACGTGTGCAGCCGAGCCCGCAGTAATTTGACCATTCTCCCCAACAGCAGATCCGTTTTGCATCTTCAAGACTCTCCAGCCAGATTGCCAACAACACCCCCTCCAGCTCCCCCCCCCCCCCCCCCCCCCCCCTCCAACACCCACCACCCATGATCAGACCCTGACAGACTCAGCTAGCTTATCCAGATGTGTCCGCACCTGTTCAGCTGTGATCTCTCCAAAACCATAAGGTGGAAAATTATCCTCCAGACGCTCGCCTTGCCCTTGGAACGCTACCACTTGATCTAGTTTCGCTTGGTCTACTTTCAGTCCGAGGATGAACTTGGGACACGTGTGTGTTCCGAACTCCGGAGGAAATACATGACGGTAGATGTCAGGAAACACAAAAAAATTCTACAGAGACAAAACATGTTTCAGACTGCCCTTGAGCCAAAGGAAAGGGCTCTACTACTACTACTACTACTACTACGAGCAGGGCTCCCAGTGGAGTTGCCCTCGCGGCAGCATGTGGTCATGTAGTCGTTCTGGCACTAAGTCACCTTGGGTGCTTCTGAAAGGAAACAGTCGGGCTGCGGTGGGCGCGCGTCTGACCGATTATTTGCGGTGAATGCAAATGTTTACAGAGACCTCACAGAACGCATGGGCCAACAAATCACCTTGGTCAAAAGTGCGTCCTCCACTCATGCGCGGAGAACTCTGTGTATATGCGCGGGATAAACATCTTCTCTGAACCCACAGCGCACGGCTGTTAACTTCTGGTTTGTCACTGATGTATGTACGTCTTTTATTCATAACAATCCACCCCGACCCCAGCCCGGCCCCCATACACCCGCCATTTGTTTTCCCCAGACGGCCGGCAGTACCAGTGGACCACTCCGCATAGACACTGCATCACCACTTCAAGGCATTAAATAAAGGAAACTTAAGAGAAGACTGCAGCCCCGCCGGACATGTCTGCCCTCATCTCCGCTCCGGCGTCAACGTTAGTGGCGCAGACGGGTAACTGGGCTCACCCTCGTTATGTGTAACACAACGATGTGGTGAGGGCTACATCATTATGGGGCAGTGGTAGAGAGCTGTGCGTGTGTGCATATGTGTGTATGTGACTGTGTCTGTCCGTCTGTCTGTCTGTCTGAGTGAATTATAGCGAGAGAGAGAGAGAGAGAGAGAGAGAGAGAGAGAGAGAGAGAGAGAGAGATTGCAGGCCATGGTTGGTGATGAAGAACGTACTGAGAGGAGATTGGATTTAAACAAGTGCCACCGCTGTCCTGGTGGACTTGCAAAGGGGGGGGGGGGTGGAGGCCGGGCAGGTGCACAATGAGTGACTAGGTGGAGACTGCATGATTATGAGACACTTAGTTTCCCCTACTGTTCAGATTTATGGGCTGCGTGGCCTGTTAGGATCATTAGGGGAACGGTGAAAGGGGGTAGTGAGGGAGGGAGGGAGGGAGAAAGGCGACGAGTCAGTGAGGGAAGGGTGGAGGGAGCGAAGGAGGGAGCGAAGGAGGGAGGGAGGGAGGGAGGGAGGGAGGGAGGGAACGAGTCAGTGAGGGTGGGGTGGAGGGAGCGATGGAGGGAGGGAGGGAGGGAGGGAGGGAGGGAGGGAGGGAGGGAGGGAGGGAGGGAGGACTGGTGGCCACGACAAAAAAAGAAACGGCACTGATTTTTCTCCTTTTTTTATTCCTAGCTCTCATTCTGGTAACGCAGCACTTTCGAACCATAAATCTTTGATCCTCCCTTCGCCTTATTCATGCAATGGCATTTTTTAATGAAGGACTCCTCTGTAATTTCACAGTCCAATTAGTTAATTGCCAAAACGTGCATCTTTCGGGGCGCTATCAACCAAAACAGGTTCCCCACATTGGGAGGAATCGTTGAAGAAGACCACAATGCTAAAATATAAGGGTGAAAACATTTGATTAATTTGGAACTCATGGAAACAGTCGATAGTGGGCGTTTCACATACTATATGTGGAACGTGTGATGCTTGTTAATGAACCATTGTTTCACATTGTAGGTTAGAAACTGAACATCTTTACGTGATTGTAAAGTGGACAATCTGTACCACGGTGAGGGTTGTTATTAACTTTCTTCCGGCGATTTGAGTTCGACCTGCAGAAGGGTCTGGAGAAGAGCATTCAATTTCTTTCTAGTTTCGATACGTTTTAACGGGAGCCAATCATCAAGCTGGCTTTTTCCCCCTGGCACGCTATTGTCCGGTTTAACACAATGACGACAGGGAAGCGATGGCAAGCAGCCAATTGCGTACAGAGTCATTTGACCTAGGCCCATTGATCACGCCTCTTGTGCTGAAGAAAATGACAGCAGCTTCCCCAGACCAATGTACAATCTACGATTTAGCTTGGTCTGGCGATAGCCAGGCTAGGTTGCTATACGTCCATAGTTGTAATTGTATGCTCATTCTCCCTGATCTGCACCAGGCCCTCCCAGTCGTTAAAACACCAGTGTTAATCACTCACACAGGGGTTTGCTGAACCTGTTGCGTAGTTGATGTTGCATAATCAATCTAAAATCCAGTTGGGGTTGGGGTTGGGGTTGTGTAATTGTACCCGTTGACTCATACTCAAGTGTGCTCACATTCTGAAATGCATAGTCCGACAAATATCATAATACGATTAATTGCACTTGTTGTTGTTCACATTGCGCTTTATTTTCCTGTTGAAAGAAAAACACTTGAAATAATTACGTTGAGCTGAATAATGACCCATGGTGTGTCCAAGTGGGTTTGAAAACATTATGGTTGCTTTATGCTTCGAGTGTTAAAGCTAACGTCGATAAGTGCACAAAACCATTTAAATGGACTCTGTTGGATATCTTCTATGTTATTGTATTCATTTTTTTCTGCATTACTTGTCTACAGAACCTTATCATTTTAGAGCAAGCCTAAGTGAACTAAATGAGGGTAAATTATAACATATCAAACTTATAATCATGTAAACCCAGCAAGAACCCAGAAGCTTTTCCACGGATTCCACTTATTATCTCCATCTCATTTCTTTCCACCCAGGGACTCCATCAAGGAACAACATTCTGACTTTTCCTGCTGGCTTCAGTAAACGTCGTAATTGTACTCTGCCTGGCGGAAAAAACCTTGAATTAAAAAAAAGAAAGAAACTTGTGAGAGGAAAACACCGAGAAAAACCCATCGACAGTGATGGACTCTCAGAATGTGCCGCTTTTTTCCTAGCATTGACACTATGATGAAAGCATGTCAGCCGAGAGAGAGTAAAGCTAAACGTTTCATCCAAGACGTTGTTTCATCTGTAATGTAAAATTAATAAACAATGAGGAAGCTTGGCCGGGCAGCTCTGTTTATAACAACAACATAGCGAAAGACAGACAAACGGACCCACCGACATAAAGGCTCGCACCTCGACACAGCTGTGGTGTTTAAAGAGGGAAGGAGGGGGGGGCTTCTCAAACGAGAGAGCGACGTGCAACTTAATAGGAAGGCCCGATCCATCCGTCTAAATTTGCCCTCGTTTTCTTCGGTTCAGTTTCTTTGCCTGCGCCACTTAATCCCTGTCTCTGCCTCTTCGTCTCACTTTACCGCCGCTCTTCTGAGAGCCGAGGCAGGTCAACACAAACACGGGCCTCTGGAGGAAGCCCGTCCCGCCCTACCCATCCTCCGTTCTCCTCCCTCTTCCACCACACCTGACAGTTATGGGGTTGTTGTGCTTTGAAGGAACTAAAGAAAAGTGACAGGCCACACACATGCCCGTGCCATGCACATTAGACGTTAGCATGAAGCTAAGGGGTATCTGCTGCGATACGCCTTCAGAGGACGCTGGCTGTTCGCCAAGGACACGGAGGCCAAGTCTTCCAAGGCCCACCGACCGTCCACCCACCCACAAACCCCTCCGGCCTCAACGTCCCTTAGGCCAGCAAAATGCGCACCTTGTGTTTTACATGTAATGAGAAAAAGGCGCTCCCCATGCTAATGTACCCCTGTCCCGAGCTCTGTCTATTGGGGTCATGTTGTTTGCACGGCAGGGGGAAACTGTGTCGAGGATGCCGACGGCAGCCATTTGTAAGGATCCTCCAGGTATTAGGTAAATTACCAAGGGAGCCCACCACCTAGGCACACACACACACACACACACACACACACACACACACACACACACACACACACACACACACACACACACACACACACACACACACACACACACACACACACACACACACACACACACACACACACACAATTAATGTGTGGCACACCAGGTAACCCGAACCGATGCAAACATGTTATTTTTAGCTGTAACGCAACTCACAGCAAAGTGCCCTACACTTGATGATGATGATGATGATGATGATGCATTGAATTTATATAGCGCTTTTTCCTAGACACTCAAAGACGCTTTACATTGAAGGGGGGGACCTCACTCACCACCACCAGTGAGGGAAACTTGAGGGAAACTCTTGTGGTTCATTATGCGGCCGCCGAGACACAGCCCCCCTTCATCTCGGCAGCGCGTCTCCATCTGCTGTTTTGACAACGTAGTGACAATACATATCGGCTATTCCGTTCAAACGGGAGGGCCCATCTGTTCTCCTTGCTACCGCGCCTCTCTTCCCCCGCTTCACCCCCTGACTGGATCCGGAGGTTGTCTCTTTGAAACCCCTCCCCTTCTATGTTCTGTGTTTCACCGTTACCCGGCGCACTCCAGGGTGTTGTGTAACACCGCCTCTTTCCATCCAAGTGTTATGTAAACATGCGTGTCCATAACTCTCGGTGCTATTAACGCTAATGCAGTCGTCCCTTGTTAACCTTCCCCCCCCCCCCCCCTCTCCCATCCTGACGTCAACCGGAGGTGGTTTTCTCTTGAACTACCAAGACTACGGCGCTAACGAATCGAAAAGTGGAACCACCCACTCTCCCTCGCATGCTGTGGCTCTAAAGCAATTAAGAGCCTCAATCCAGGCCCATGGGACGCACACATTTATTTGCACGGGTCATATAGGCTTTATTTCAGTCCGCTGAAACCCTCTCCCGGTTCAAGCAGTTTCAAACTTCCACCGCATCCCCTCGTCTTCCGACTGCAACTCAACGTGGCAAATGTTTGTCTTGCAATTTAAGCCTTTTAGGACTGAGGCAACTGCCGTGCGGTGAGAATATAGACCGGTCTTTAACGCAAATCCCTTTGTCAAGGAGATTATGATGTGCGCACAAACCTCGCGCATATCTCCCAGAATGAACACCTTGCAGTGTATAGTCACCCATGCTGTTCCTCTTTTCAAACTATTCCTGGTGTCTTGTCTGCGCATTGCTCACTATAGCATCGGTATTTAGAGTACAAAGGAAGCGTGTGAGAAAGTTTTGCTGCGCCTGTGTTCAACTTCTGTATCGCGAGCTCTGTGCTAAGATGTGTGGCTTATGCAAGTAACCCAGGGTTCATCCCTGGCTCAGCAGAACGCACAGGATCCTAAAATATGTCTAACATTATGGAGAGTATCAACTTCTACAAAGAATCAGGTGCATTTAAACTGAAATCGGATGACACACCTCATGAAGGAGAGCAGATGGTGAGGAATTAAAGTGCTACTACTATTACTCACAATGACGTGATATTCGTAAATAATAACTATTGTTATAATTATTATGGGAGAAATGTAATAATATTAAAGCACGACGATGACTAGCATGATCATAAAGTTGATTGACAAAACAACAACTGGTCATCAATGGGAGACTGAAAGAAAGGATTGCTATGGCACTTGCATGGACTAAGAAACAGGGTTTCACCGTTTATTTTCTCTGTAATGTTATACAAATAAAGGCAACAACCGTGCTTTCTATTTCTAACAGGTCAACAGGGGTTTTTGCTCACTTAACTTATGGAACATTTCAAATTCACAGATTTACCCTCATGAATCATGAATATAAATACACTAAATATTCTTTTTGCGGCGAGTACTAAAAAAGTTTCCTCTTTACTTGAAACCCCCCAAAAAGGAACACGGGTCTCTCATAAATAAATGAAAGGAAGCAAAAACAACTGCAGGCCAAATTGTTCTGGGCTTTTTGACAAAAAAGATTTTAAACTAAAAACTTTAATAACCCAGTCAACAGAGAGGGCAGGAAGTTTACGGATAAAAAAAGGAGGGATAGCCTTCTTAAGTGAGCCGTGTAGCTCCTTCTTCCTTGAAGTTAACAGACTTGGCCATCGTCCTGTTTCTCACAAATCAACACTTTAGTGTGGTTAAATTCTCTTCATCGTAGTTAAATAAAGTAATTCTCTTTACTTGCACTAAACATCCCACGACTCTCACTTCACCTAATTAAATGTCCCTGGATAATAATAAAAGCATGTAATAGAAAATAAACAATAATTAAAAACAATGGGGCAATGCAGGACTCTACCCACGGCACAGAAGTGATCAAATAGAAGTAATAGTTGTTTTAGCAACTCTCATTGGAGCTTCTTGAAACTAATACATTAACAAAACAGGCAGGGTGTGTGTTAGCTTTGTGCGATCATTGTTTACCATTACTTCTACTATTTACTATAAGGATCCCCTGGGAACGAGTCTCAGGAGGGCTGGAAGGACCGCATTCATTCCAGGAAATCCTCCTGATGCAGATGATCTCAACAGTGTTGATACCCCATTCTTCTTGTTGGGCGCTAAATAATCACTCTGCTGAACACTTCCACTGTGGCTAATCACTTTGTTAGTCATGCTCCCTTAATAACTGTAATCTCAGCTTTGTAAACTGTGAAACAACATTAGCAAAGAATGAACCTTACTAATTCAGTCTTTGGAGATTATTAATTGTACGTGGCAGTGGTCTGAAGCAATGAGAACCTGCCTTAATGATTGACAATACAGGCCTCCAGATAGCCCTCATGAGTTACTAATCACTTATGAATTGACATAATTAAAGCATTTCATACATTTGTGATCATATTAGGTATTACTACTAATACTATTTCTAAGGCCAATCCCATGTTAGCCTGAATGTCCTGGCACTGTCAGCTTCCAATAGCAATGCATGTGTAATGGGCGACACTAAATTTTGTAATGCATAAAGTGATTATTATATCAATATCTAAAGCCAGAAAACACAGAGTGCAAATTCTGCTCCATATTTGTAATGTGACACAACAACAATAAAAAGGTTAAAAATGGTTCAAAGAAGATAAGTAACAGTATGCAGCTGGTGCTAGTATTTTCAACTTGCTTCGAATAAGACACAAGTGCACTTGGTAAGGTGAAATTGTGCTTTGGGCCCTATAGGGAAATATGTACAAAGGTCAAGAGAATGTATTTGGATTTTTTTCGGGGGGGTTTGGATCCCCAATTATAATAGGGGGACCAAACATCCCAAAAACCATCCCTGGTGAATATTGGGCTGACTATTTTTGAGGCATGTCCCTGAATCAGTGTGATACAACTGGGAACACTGTTCATTATGCTCATGAATTATGTATTTTACATGTTGCACCCCTCCTTGTGCGGTTGGAATTGAAGGTCAGTGACAGCCTGCAGTGTTTCCCTGTTTTACTGTGAGCTACTGAGGGGTAAATATTAGGGAGAAGAGGAAAAACGCATATAGCAATCACCATTATTGTCTCTCAAACTACCCAGCAAATCCTAAACCAATCACTTCCAGGGGAGGAAGTCATTTCAGAGTTTCAGTCCACATCCATCCTGTTGCAGCAATGCAATCAAACAGAATACCCTTTTATGGAGGAAGAAAACCCAGCAACACACAAACCGAGGCGATGGAAAGCAGTTGGAGAGTTATCAGAAGAAGATGTTACCTTCTGGTCGTGGCTGTAGGCTAAGGCCCAGTCCTCCTGGGTGGGATGGAAGAGGAGGCTGAGGATATAGAAGCTGAGGCGGTACTTCTGGAAACTGGCCCCCTCATCAGAGCTCACCAGAACACTGCTCTCAAACTCTGGGTCGGTCAGCACCATGATCTGAGAGGGAGAGAGCCACATAGAGACAGAGAGAGAGACAGAGACAGAGACAGAGACAGAGAGAGAGAGAGAGAGAGACAGACAGAGAGTGAGAGATCTGTGCAATATTCTGCAACCTGCATGGTTGCACAATACTAAGACACAAAAAGACAAAAACGGTCAATATTGTTGATTTTGTGTTTTTTTCCTATTGAATGGCAATGAAGTGCTTTCAATTTCGAAAACAGTGAGTATATGAAACAAAAGAGCGAGAGCTGTAGATATGAGCACCATATTGTGTCCGTGCATGAAAATAAATGTGCGCGTGCATTTGCATGCACGTTCTTCGGTTATAAAAACGCACCCATACGTATCAATCAAAGTATACACCAGGGCATACACAGGTAGGACAAATGAAGAATAAGCATTATTTAAATGAGTCGGAAAAGAGAAAGAGAGGATGAATAAAGAAGTTGAAGGGATGAAGAAGTGAAAGAGTGAACCAAGCCACGCCAGATGAGAGCAGAGACAAGACGGTTAGCGAGACCGCTCCGCCGCGTCAGCAGAAAAGACGGTTCTCCTGGAACGAGGGGAGCTCGCCGTGGTGCCAAGACCCTTACTTCCCCCCCCCCGTCTCCCACTCCCATTCAGCCTGCCGCTTGCTTCTGTTGCCATGTAGTGGCATTTTGGGTGGATGTTTCCCTGTGTGTGCTCCAAGCACAAGCACTTAGGAGAGTTCATCAAGACTCTCCAGAAGGCCGTCCTGATAATGGGGTCGTTTTTGGTTCCGGTCTATTTATAGTGATGGCCGTTCTGATATAGTGCGACGCCAAGACGTCAGATCATATCTAGACGCGTGCTAAATGACTGATGTGGGGTTTTTCCCGATGGTTATTTCTCTCCATGAAAGACCTGGGCACACCCGCGCTGAAAGACCCCATCATTTGATATGATTAAACAGCTTTAAAAGATTAAACCAATTTACATTTATTCCCATAGCCACTCCCAGTATTCTGTCGCATTATAGCAAGCTGCGGAGATTGAGAAGTCGGCAAAATGTAATCAGTGTGGAAATTGCATCATTGTGTCCTTCTGAATTCACTTAACAGGGAGTGTGGCTATGCCGTCACATTACTGTCACCGTTCTAAAAGGGGTGTACGAATGGTTTCCCATCACAAAGACGTACAGCTTACAGAACAATGTTTGCAAAAAACAACAACAACGCTTTAACTCCGAGAGCTTCTTTACGATGTGGGGGTTTTCTTAGCGTAAATGACTCAATTAGACAAGGGCTCCTTCAACGCGGATCGCTACGAGGGGAGGTTCTGCTGATGGAACGCCATCACATGGTCATAAGCTTGTTTACCCTGAAGGGTTATGGGTAAGGTTATGGAGCTCGTTCATCACAGTGGATGTTTGGCACAAATGGCCTACTTCAGAAGAGGATCATGATCTGATGGGAAACATCGAGAAGAATCAAGGAAGCGGGATTGATGGGATTACGATCACGTGGGAGAACTAACTTTCTTAAAAAACGACTGTGTGTGGGAGTAGGTGTTATCACTATGCCCACACAGCTCCCAAATAGTTGTTTTCTCCTTTCAGCCTGATCTGAATTGAGAAAACAGTGGCACATTTGTCACTGACAGAAATACCTCCCCTCTTTCTACAATTTTCCCCTCACCTCCCAAGCCGTGATTTAGATGAATTGTTTTCCATTAAGGGCCACTAAACAGGCAAACAGGATTTCTTACACCTTCCAGTCCCTGCCATTCATTACATAGAACCTCACTGGAGTGTTATTCACACACACACTGCTTAACTTGATTAATTCCTATTTTATTATTTTGTCAAACATATTCCAACTCTTAAACATAAATAATAGCTCCAATTGTATTTTAAAATATCCAAACTACATTACAGGTGAAATCATAACAATGAATATGCGTCCATTTCTTTGGCCGTCTAAAGGTATTCATTAATTAGGGCATAAAGGCAGACAACTCATGTAAGAACTTGACTGCAATATATTTCCTGGTTTATTATATTATATTATAAGTGTTAATTAAGTTTCTCTGCAGGCAGCACTGAACAAAGAATATTTATTAATAATAAGAACTATTCACATTGAACAATAGTGATCAAACTACACTTCCCATGACCATAAATCTGGAATGGGATGTGGCACGCAGGATATAACCCAGTCAAACCCCACAGTCCCTTGGAGAAAACTGATAATAATATTCCACTCTCTGTTGACTTTAGGTGTTCAATTATTTTTGCAGTCCTCAGCCAATGGGGAGCCAGAAGTGGGGAAGAGAAGAGGAGACACGAGGTGGCAAACAATAACATAACCAATGCATAACAAATGCATCCAATAAAGTTTTTTTTTCGTATTTTCTGCTCTTTCTCATTAGTGTGATATTGAGCTCACATCCAACCCAACCGACCACATATTATGCGGTGCGGTGGGGTGAAAGCTATCTGTGAACCCCATCCGAGGCTCTTGGAGGGTAACAAGACCACAGCAAATAAATCACGTCCAACCAAATCAATCCACGTGGCATCTTTGATGCTGCATCCCCACACAGTGCGACTGCTCTGGTGGATGTAGCCATGCCACGACTCGCTATGTATTTGCTTATTTTTTCTTATCGGCATTTTTACATTGTTACTCTCAGACAACCCCCAATAAATCAGGCGAGTAGAATAGCTTGCAAAAAGATAAATAAATAATGGTTATGGATTTGCTTTATGGGCGTGTTAAAATTATTTTTAATCATTCATGTAGGCTGCACACTGTTTATTATGGAGGCTTATTGCGAGGGAACTCTGTTGTTAACAAGCATGTCTGATTTAAATGTGTGGATGAAGATACAACACACTGTTGATTCGAATAACACATCCTTCCACCCATCCATCTATATGATGTTTAAAATACAAAGAGAAGAGAGCTTAAGTCTGACCCCAACCTGTTCCTTAAGAACTGTAGGTGTTATGTGAGAAGAGAGCGATAAGTCATCTTTAACACTGTAAATAAACAGGGAGATAGAAGAAACGTGTGTGTGTTTCTCTCACATGTATTACTGCAATTAACACTGCCGTCAATTATGTATCCACAAATTGATGTATGGATGCAAACATTATAATTATGAAAAGCCTTTTCTTGGTAAACATTTAGATATTTATCGATATTTATATTTTCTTTAAATACGGCAAATACCAAAACAATACATTTATAAGATAATGAGAGGGCTAGGTTCTCATTCCCCTCTAGACAAGGATGGCCATCTGATTGTATTTTTTAATCTAACTATAGAAGATAGCAATACCGGTCGTAATACCATTCCGGAAACGGCATGAGGTAATGCCTTTCCCGAACCCGCTGTAGCTCAACCAAGACGGATTCATTTGACCTGCTCTCCAGAGCGAGGCGTTTAGGGTCAGCGCCGCTGATATTGGGACCTGCGTGTCCCATCCTTCAGATGATATGCTGAGGGCCCACCTGGGGCCCACAGCCCGGCCCGGAGAGGTGTACATACGGATCGTTCTGAGGACCTCACTGAAGCAGGTCTGGTCACGGTAAGGGAACTGGGATCTCTGCCGCTATCACCATATGTTTCTGAATCACCGAAAAATATGTCTAAGTCATAAGACCTATGTATGTATGTTGTACACGTTTGTCGTAGTAGTTCTGACCATGACATTGATCAAATCTGTTGTTATTTGTTAAACTTACATTGTTAAACATATTGGTGTTGCAAACAAGAATAAGAATAATTAAATATTAAATGAAGATAGAGTAGTAAACTGGTGAAAATGTACAACCCCTGGCAACCAATTCTCTCTCTCTCTCTCTCTCTCTCTCTCTCTCTCTCTCTCTCTCTCTCTCATATATAGTGGAGAAGGGCCACTGGAGCATAGAAAGCACAGGCCAAAGGCCCCCGCCTCCCACAGGTAAGCTGTGGTTCGGATGATGAACTACCTCCTGCTCCATGACATACAGACCAGCTCAGTCCTAAAGCAGAGAAATGTTTCCTGTGCTTTCAGTGATCAGTTAAATGCAATAGACCACTGTATCCTGTACCCTCTAAACTTTCTAAAGTCTTAAGTCTGCTCGGAGGCACTGATGTTGCAGCTATGCACAGAATTATCTTTTGACATAACAGAGAACATTTCTTTTTCAAATATCGTTAGCCTCATAGTCTTATTGCTATGAGTCATATTTTGAAAAAAAAATGAATATGCAACCTACATCTATGCTAAAACTGCTGATTCACTGTGCCACATTGGCTATCTCCTAAGCCAATCAGTGTGTTTTTTTAAGTTCCATAATCAGTATCTTCCTACCTGACTTAGGTATTTTTTACGTTAAACACAAGATGAACCTTAAAATAAAGCTTTGCTCCCTTTGCTGGTTAATTGTTTAAATAATACACTATGTCTGAAGAAACACCTCTTCCTCTTCCCTGTTGAGCTGTACTGTTGTTGTGGAATAAGAGAAAGAAAGCAATGTTTAATATGATCTTGACTATAATGTCTTATAATCGAGATCACAATTTATAATATTCAAGTATTTTAAAAGCTACCGCTCTTCCTTGTCCAGTTATCTAAAACTAGGTCACAGAACTTTTTTGTATAGCTACTCCAGTTTTAACTGCATTGTTTGATTATCCTGAGCCTAACTTGCAAGTCCCTTTGGATAAAAGTGTCTCTTTCTAGTATTTCAGCCTTTCTTCCTTACACAGCACATACATTCACAAGAAGCATTTTATATTGAAAGTATTTCGGTTTGAAAAGAGTCAAAGAAAAACAATTAGCCTATCTGTAGCCGAGCAAGAAACATACAACAAACAGCGAACACAAAAACAGAAAAACTACGTGGGCTGTCTGCCCACATTTTAATTTGTTTGCCACAGCACATTCTACCCTTTTAATAGGAAATGGGTTTCAGTTAGTCTACCCTTCGTACTGAACGCTTGGCAACTGTAACTATCTCTACCTGTTGTCTTTCTGCCTTGTCTTGCTCTGGTGCACAGAACAAATGTCTCCAGGCCCTACAAAGCTAAAACATGAACCTCTGGGTACATGGAGGAGAGGGGATTGAAGGCTGTAGCTAACAGCCTGGAGTTTCTAAAGAAGGTGGCTTTCAAAATGTCAAGCTGCCTCCTTTAGAGAAACACCAGCAGAATTAAAGCGCAATAGCTTGTATTTTACAACTCCAATTTTCAACAGCTTTTTGGAAAAGTATTGCATACTGCAATGAGATGTTGGCCTTTGGACATGGATGGTTCATCACGCTACTCCATGGCCAAGAACACTTTTTATACCTTAAATATTTTATTGGTGCGTAATACATTTCTTTCTTTGCCAATGGAAGACCTCTGTTGTCAATCTTGTCTTATCATGGGCCGTCCTTGACCTTAGTGTGTGGGCAGTTGCCAGGATGCTCCTCCTCATTCAGGGGGCATTTAATGTACTCAAGTCCATTTTAAAAAACGTACCTTTCTCTTGTTAGTCGGACAGATGTAGAGGTAGCTCAGCACTGTCTTGGATCCTACTTTGTCATTCATTCTCTCATAGGTGGATCCGTAGTCAGTAGACCTGAAAATACAGAAGGAAAAACAGTGTGAACTAGTAAGCCAGTATATAGAGCCACATAGATTTGTTTTTGTATTCAAAAGATCATGCACAGGACACACATGATGTCACGAGTTAAATGTGGCAAATAGTTACAACAAACCCAGTTTTAAAGAAAACAGAATATTTAACAGACTACACTACTCAAATGTAATCTCAAATCGGCCACTGTAATGTGCTTTGTGTCTTTCTAGTAGAATAAGGGAAGCCAACTCGATCCCCTGCAGAATGGACCCAGTGCTGTTAATAATTCATCTTTACCAATGATTTAAAAGAGCATATAATGTATGAAGTGAAAAAGATACATGTGGTTGTCCCCATAGACAAAAGTTCTAATAATTAAAAAGTGGTAATGACCCTATTAGTTATCCTTGTCCCATGGAACATGACCAGACGCTGCTACCAAAACATCTTTGATATGACAGATCTTCTTTTTCAACAGCAGCAAATTTTCCCCATTCATCCACCATTTCTGCTTTTGCAGCATCAAATTGTCTTGAAACAAAAGGGTTTATTGCACGACTGCTGTTGCTACTTCAGCAGTTCAAACTCTTATTAAAATGACAGTATCATCTCATCCATTCAAATTAATTTGTGCCCGGCTCCAAAAGTCAAAGTAGTAGAAGTAAAGCAGTTCGCTTTCAAACAGATATTCGCTCTGAGATCAGAGCAAACCAGCCCTAAACGAATCCGAGCGTGACGCCAGGGCGCTGAACTGCTTGTTTAGGACTTAATTACATTGTTAGAGTCCTCTGGTGTCTCTCAGAAAAACCAATATGGAGTCGCCTGTGGCAGGAGGTATGCAAATAAGGTTGTTGTTTTTTTCTCTTCCTTTCATAAATCTCCCTCACAAGAGGTGATTTATGATAAACCCAGTTGGGAGTGGGACTCATAAATCCATAAAGCCAAGTGAGCTCTGCAAAGCCTGTCTATTCTTAATAAGTGAAGTGAGAAACTAACATTGGACAGGTCATTTTATGTGAGTGGGGAGGAGTATCTTCCTAAAACTCAAACAGTGGATTCTGGTGCTTGAGCTATCAGGTGATTCTACGGAGTTGAGGTAGCAGGGCATCATCGTGGATTTAACAATTACCTCCCTATCAGAGGCACTGCAATCTATTACTTATCGTCATCGGACAGATCGTCTGGTCCAATCTAGAGCGGTAGCTACACTTCCTCAAATCTACCCCTGAGCTTATCGGTGTGCAGTGTATCGCAGCAAAGTAATAGACACGGTCCCTACTCTGGGAACCATGGTTATGTTAATAACATAAACGATGTATACAGCGCCGGCCAGCGCCTTTCTAAATCGTCACCAATGGGGAGTGGGTTCTTCAGTAGGTCCCTGAACGAGAGGATGCGCAGGGCTCATGAATATAGCGTTTCCTGGTGGGAGTATGCATAATAGATAAGGTCAAGTACGATGTGGTTGAAGCTAGTGACCGAACGTTAACACCAGAGTCGGCCACTAGGGAATGTTTGGTATAGCCAGGAGGAGTGATTGTAAGGCTTAAGCATCCTAAGGGACTGGTGTAGCAGGAGATTATGGCCTCTAGTCTAATATACTTTTTTGCTTTGGAAGGTTCTAACTGTGTGAAATTACCCTTAAGTATCTAAATAAGAACATGAAAGAAAATAGTTTTCATGTCATCATACTTATAGGGATTCAGATCGATAAATATAAGTGGACAGCAGAGAGCAACCATGGAGCAAGCATTCTCAATGTGACAACCATTGATTTCACTTTTGCGTCTTCTAGCCTATATTCCTTTGTTCATTTGAATTGAAACCTTGGTAATAAAGTCATTTTTTTCTTATAGAAGTTGTTACAGCCTTCGTGAAAAAACAAGGCAAGAACGCACGGGGCAAAATATCTACGATGTACTTTTAGTAGTCAATCTTGGGAACATTGTTGAGTCTACACGGCAGAAGATATGCCATGAGATAATGACGTGGCCTAGCATAAGTGCAATGTGATTCTCCTAGCAACACTGTTGTCTTTTCCTCAGTCCTTATGAAAGTCCTTCTGGTCAAGGAAAGGTATGTTTTTAGGAAAGAATTTTTGGTTTATTTCGACCAGAGTCCCAGAGATGTAGCAGGGAATTCTGTGTATTCCTGTAGCAGGGCATTCTGGGAATTGATGTCGGAAATCAGGATTATGTGGTTTGACGTAGCAGCTCTTTTACTTAAAGGTAGGGTAAGCCGTGGCCAAGGGGCTGTTCCATGCTGGAATACAGATGACGTGGTCACACTAGCCAAACCTTCTAGACTTTAGTATGCAAATGAGCTCGGGCACAGGGCCGCGGCCCAAGTGTGAGAGGCCCCTGAGGGGACACTCACACTGTAGCCCCTGCACTGATTACGGATGACAGTCTTCCTCAAGACCAGGCCAATCTATTGCTAGCCACATGTTTTAGGGGCCACTCACACTAGGGCCGCGGCCCGTGCCCGAGCTCATTTGTATACTTAAGTCTAGAACGTTTGGCTAGTGTGACCACGCCATCCGTATTCCAGCATGGAACAGCCCCTTGGCCACGGCACACTTGGGAGAAGTGTGCCGTGGCGAAAGTACAGATGCTAATGTGATGACACGCGCGGATATGCAACGTGAGCTGGATGACGTAGTCCTTGCGCGACCCTTCTTTCTTTATAGGTCCATGCCCTTCTTCCCCACAACAATCATTTTAAACAATGGCGGCAAGCGGTTCAAGAGTGGGTTTACGTTGGTGCGATAGTGAAGTCGAGTGTTAACTTGAAATTTGGGCCGACACCAGCATTCACGTTGTTGTTCTCCACTGTTGTTATGGCAGCGAGGACGCTTGGTGATGACGTATTTATCGTATTACGACGTGATGACGTATGTATGAAGGAGCAATCGTGCCCAGGCCACGGCCTTTGGGAGCAGTGTGACCACGGGCCAGCGCGGGGAGGGGGGGAATCATGCTGAATCTTCCTGCAGCACGGAACAGGCAAACTTGCCTAGTGTGAGTGCGCCCTTAGGGAAGTGGCTTTGGAGGGAGGCCCAAATTGTTTTTTTTCTGTTGGATACCTTTAAAATCGACCTTACTCGCGGATTTCTCTGATTTCTCCACAAATGTGAACTAAAGTCCTTTCATCATAAAATCATTTATGGTAAATGGCCAGGGCTGTTGATAGAACTGAGCTGTGTAAATCCTTAGTTACAATTTACATGCAAAACGTTCTTAGTCATTTGCATTCAACACCATGCCCAGTTGCAAAGAGCACCTCACTCAAGTCCTAACCTACATTCATTGTTCACTCCACAATATGATGTGTTTATATTTCCCCGCCACGCAAAAGAGCATTGATGATTACACTCTGCATGTCTCCTTCTCCATTCAATCTTTATTTTACACCCACGGCTTGACTGACACATCCAGGTAAAGTCAACAGCCTGGGAGTGTTGACGCGACCGTCCCCGGTCGCGACGACGGGGAAACTATCCGCCGCACCTGTCAAAACAAGCCCTCAAAGCCATATCACTTTGTCCAATTGAACAAGTGAAAAGGAAAAAAACACACAAATAAAACAACGTCTCAATATTCATGATTGTCTGCGGGGAACGTGGCAGTGATGGCAATTAGCATGTGATTACAGCGTTTCCTCCAGCCGCCCCACGCTGTATCTCTGTCTCTCCCGCTCTCCTTCTCTGTGTGAGCCCTGTCAGTGTCTTGCCATCCTATTCATTCCCATCAGCCAGGTCCTGGGAGACGCTTTGTTTACCTGCTGTTGTATCTGCTGAACCCTTGCAGATACGATTTAACAATACATGGGCAACGCCCCTCCTGCATGTGCTCTACATATTTTTTTCTTTGAAAAGATGTTCCATGGAGGTTGCCAATGTTGGCTTTGCTTGATTGTCCCTATACATCCAATAAAGGGACACGGCATCAAACAGATCTCCCTTTGGGTCGTATCCTCGTTCTGTTTGGGTTGTTGGGGGGGGGGGTAAGGGTTTACACTGGTGATCCCTGCTCAAAGGTGCAGTTTGATCCCCCAGGTTCAACACCTGTGGGCGTCAAAAAAAGAGTCTGCCAAATGAATAAATAGATAGATTTGTGAGACAAAGAGTTCCTGAAAAAAATAGGAATACATACTGAAAAATATTGAATCAGTGAATCATTATATGAAAATGTGATTTAAGATGTCGATCATAGTCAACATCTAAGTGTGACGATTGTTTCTGCAAAAAAATAAACATGTATATCAAACAGTATCTGATGGTGCTTTTACAAATAAGGACATTAGAAGCACAGAAGCAAAGAGTGGTCAGAGTTCTCATTAGGGAGTGTGTGAGGCATGTCCAGATGGCAGCCAATAAAGTGTAACAGTTTGACGTAGAAAGCACACTGCACACTCTGGGGAGGGGGGAGAAAGGGGTGAAGAACAACACAGGTGGATAGAGAGAGGGGGGAGAGAGAGAGTGGTCAAAGGAAGAAGGAGAGAGAGAGAGAGAGAGAGCGAGAGAGAGAGAGAGAGAGAGAGAGAGCATGCACTCCCGCTCAATCCTGTCCGTCTCCCAGGAGCATCAAACAAAGCACCGAACTCCGGTGGAACACCTTCTTAAAAAATACATCTGAAGTATTTTGTTGATTCGGATCAAGACAAGCTCAGACTGCGTGGCCCTTTTTTCAGACAAAAGTAGAGCTGGCCGTTGGAAGAAAAGACCACAGCAAGGGCAGAACATGGAGGGTATCCAGAATCGGGATTCATGACGACGTTTGAATGTCTTCTCTTGCAGACACTGGGCTAAATGATAAATGACCAGGGATAAGCCCTGCGGACCATGATATCACTCGAGCCACGAACTGTGGATGCTCGATGCATATGCCCTGAATAAGTCAGCGTTTGCCTCAAAATATAAATAAATAACCGCAAAAGGTTGCCTTCATCTTATGAGCAATAACAAATTCTGCTGATCCCGGCGATTGCCACGGCGACAGGGATCAACATTCCGAAAACCGAATCGATTTAAAATGGCAGAGGTCGATGTGAGGGAAGATTTTCCAAAATTCTCTGAGATACGTCAGCGAGCGCCGAGGCAGCGGATGTGAGGTTTAATAGCCTCTGCTCACATCAGCAGTGCATCCCTCACAATGTACAAGCTGTCAGGGAGTTCATCTCCACAATATTCACTTACCCCCAGCAGCACTCCAGTGCATACTAACGTATGCCGTCAAGTACACCAACTGGTTCACGCCCACAGAGGCATGTTTCTACGTTACATATGCGCACAAACACGTACATGTACAATACACATACATACACTAATCCAAACAATACACACAATCTATCTGACACACACACACACACACACACACACACACACACACACACACACACACACACACACACACACAGGCACTCACCTAAGACATATTAGCTGCTACAATCTCTTGGCAAATGTAAGAATTCAGTCAAGCGTAATGTAACGGGCTTTGGAGAAGTGCCATTCCCTGAGATTGAGAGACATTAGCAGGTACTATGGATTTGTTGTGGCTAGCAGACCTTAGCAGGTAGCACAGGACTGTAGTCGCTAGCAGACCTCAGCAGGTAGCACAGCACTGTAGTGGCTAGCAGATGTTAGCAGGTAGCACAGCACTGTAGTGGCTAGCAGACCCTAGCAGGTAGCACAGCACTGTAGTGGCTAGCAGACCCTAGCAGGTAGCACAGCACTGTAGTGGCTAGCAGATGTTAGCAGGTAGCACAGCACTGTAGTGGCTAGCAGATGTTTGCAGGTAGCACAGCACTGTAGTGGCTAGCAGACGTTAGCAGGTAGAACAGCACAGTAGTGGCTATCAGACGTTAGCAGGTAGTACAGCACTCTAGTGGCTAGCACCTGTTAGCAGGTAGTACAGCACTGTAATGGCTAACAGATGTTAGCAGGTAGTACAGCACTGTAATGGCTAGCAAATGTTAGCAGGTAGTACAGCACTGTAGTGGCTAGCAGACCTTAGCAGGTAGTACAGCACTCTAGTGGCTAGCAGCTGTTAGCAGGTAGTACAGCACTGTAATGGCTTACAGATGTTAGCAGGTAGTACAGCACTGTAATGGCTAGCAGATGTTAGCAGGTAGTACAGCACTGTAGTGGACAGTAAACGTTAGCAGGTAGTGCAGCACTGTAGTGGCTAGCAGATGTTAGCAGGTAGCACTGTAGTAGCTATCAGATGTTAGGTGGTACAGCACTGTAGTGGCCAGCAGACTTGTCACTGAAATGCAACAACAGGAACGAAAGCGGTTCTGTGCTATGTTTCTTTCAACAATCCACTATGTTGTAATACACCGTGAGATTGCAATTCATTACAACAATTATTTTAGATAATAAGTGTCAAAAATGAGTTCTTTGCTTATATTGAATGCTTACAGAAATGGAACCAGGAAAATGTTACCTTAAACGGCCCTTACTCTGCAATCGTCTTGCCTCTCCTCAGGCTGAAAACTACCAGCCCTGAGAAATGGCTGAGAACTTCAGCTCCAGTCCAGCGGTACAAAGCACAGTCTCCGGACATTGGGTACTGTGCATCATATTTTGCCGGACATTGTGTACTGTGCGTCATATTTTGCATCCCTTGCACCAATTAACAGATCTAACGCCTAATTGCATCATTGACGCTGTTGCCTAAACACCTTTAAGCAATATGTTTCGATGATGGGGTGAGGAGGTTGCTGACATCATCCACTGATTGCTTTAAGTGACTACACGTGTCCTCGGCATCTCCCCCTCTCCCCGAGCTCTTCTCCATCCAGCCATGCCAGCGAGTGAACAAGTGTCTCGACTTGAACTCGTCCCAGAACGCCTGGCTTCCAAGGATGAAACTTTAAAGAGAAGTAGGAAACTTTGACATCTTTTCAGGGCCCCTCGAGGTGGTGATTATTTTTGCATGAGGTCTGAGAGATTTTTTCGTCTTCGTCCTTTTTTTCTTGTTTTTCTGTTGCAGGCCACGCAAGACGGTCCCCACGGTGACAACCTCCTCCTGTCCGCTCCGTGCTTCTGCGGTGCGGTGGCCGCTGACCTGAAACACGTCGCGGGGCTCATGACTCACGGCCCCGGACGACACCAGCGCCAGACCTTCTCTCAACCCCCTCAACACATCACCGCTGAACCCGCTGCCGGGGGGGGGGGGGGGGGGGGGGGCGGGTGGTTGACGGCTCCCCCGGGAAAGACGAGACAGTGCGGGGGTGGTGGGTGGGTGGGGAGGGTGATGAAATCCTTGACGTGGGTTGCTTCTGACTTCCCGAAAGCCCAGGAAGAGGAAGAGTAGGAGGAGAAGAAGGGAAATGACTGGTGTTCTTTATTCACAGTGGCAGAATGGATCAACCTCCCCTGCTGGCTGGGGGGCGTGGGGGAGGCATGGGGAGGTATGGGGGGGGGGGGGGCATGGGGGGAGGGCAGGGAGAGGCCAGAGCCCAGTGGCCCAGAGCCAGAGCCCAGTGGTCTGGGTGGGTTGAGGTTTCGGAGGGAGCAGCAGTGCTGAAGGTTCCTCCGGAGTGTTGTTAGTGATAAAAACCGACATGTTGGGGTCAGGTGGAGGAAGGGGTTCATGTGCTAAGGGGGGGGGGGGGGAAGGAGCTCTGTGGTGGAGGATGCTCTGAGCGGTGCGGATAGCCAAACCGTATCCGTGGTCTTTTTTTGCGATCAATTCAAAGCACTTTGAAATTGGCACTGCTAGACAAGTAGCCTGTTCACATGCAAGCAGGCTTTGAGATATAATTGTCTTAAAACATAAAGCAACCTTTGTTGCTTTTGTGGGCTCTTAAAAGTGGGTGTATTATCTTGATCTGCTGGCAGGATCCACTCACATCCGGTCCAAAATCGCAGTTGTATTGCATTGTTTCAGCCAAAAAGTCATTTTAGATTGGTTGCTAGTACTTAGGTTATGAAAGTTAATCTTGTTCTAATGGTGCTATCCAAAAATAATAGGAAGGCTTTAGTGTAGATTTACATTTGTAAGTGATGAGTACAGCTTTTATAGATAACTCTTCTGAAATGGATACGGGCAGTTCAGCCTAAAATGCAATCAAATACAAGGGCTAGGGGGCATTCTCACAGTTAAAGTATTCGGGACAATTGTGTTCAGAAACATTTGCTAAGGTGAGAGGAAATTAGCCCATTGTCAATCTTAGGTATGAGGTGTTCTTGTAAACCAATTCTGTGTCCCATTTTCCAGAAATGTGTGTCTACTACTGAAAGATTGCTAAATGTGTCATGGTCTGGTGTGGTCAAACCCATCCCTATTGCAGAAATCAGTGACAGCCTAATGAGCTGTCAAACTATATCCCCGGAAAACTCCTGTGAGCACGCATCAACAAAGCTCGCACTCTTGGACAATAGCCAAAGTCAGATGAGACAAAATGAGGCAAACCCCCCAAAAAATCCCCTCCATATTCCCTACGTTAGGCAGCCATTTATAATGAAGGAGAGTAGCACATAAACTATTGATTTATAGTGCTGCTACCTGGTTTGATTTATGCCAATCATGCACTCTATATGAAGAATTTCCAAATCTAAATCACTCCCTCCTTCGCTGTCAGTGCCGAGACATCACTCAGCGGCGATGAATTGCACACAACTGCAATTGTTCAGCCACACGCCAGCTGTTTCCCATGACTTTGACTGAACCAGGTTCAAATATGTCTAAAAAATTCAAATACAACATAAAAACAAGCCTATAAAAGCCAGACGGAAATCTTCCTCAAAGTCTTTTCGAAATAGTCTAAACTTAAAAGTATTTTAGTGGGATGGCTTGCTCATCTCCCCTCATGCATCACGCTGCAACATTTAGTTTTTTATTTCGTTACCCTGACAGGGTAAACAAGCTTCTGCCGGGAGGAGAGTGAGAGCTATACCAGAACACTCAACAACACTTTTAAACGACCTCTTTGTCTCCATTTCGTCTCCAACTGCTATTGGACACAATGGAGCGGATAGAACAGCCCGAGTGAAGCCCGGAATAACACAAAAAGCACCAAGGTATGGAACAACTTGAAGGATAGATGAGAAGGTTATGTATTGCCCCTGACATGCTCAACAAATCGTTGCTGCTGTTTTGAATACACAACAGTAAAGGGAAAGGATTTTTTTACACGAGCCGTAGACACCTCTGTGTCCCAAAGTCGGCCGGCCTACTTGTCACTGAGTTGGTGCCCGGCCAGCCGTCATCTCAACTGCTAAAAGCTTGTGGGCGGCCATGTTCGCTCTGAGGCCGGGCGTCACGTAACTGTAAGCCAGTTGATTTGGACGAAGCAAAAATAGGAACCGGGGCTTGAGCGCCAACCGACCAATCAAAGGCCGGCTTCGGCATAAAGCTGCAGGGCGACCCACGTCGGCCCAAAGGTCTCTCTGGGATATTTGTGTCATTTCAGATAAGCTGTGGTGTTGTCAGAGATCCAGGGCCTACCCACCGCCATTCACCAACACAGGACATTTAATCATACGTTTGGCTGTTGCACTTGAAAATCGATTCCCTGGCGGAAAATAGAAATGTAAATAAAGAATACAACAAAACAAGAGTAAATTGTGAAGTGAAGCATTGTCTAACATAGACAGGGAACCCCAAAGTCATAACACAGACATGTGTTCTATTAGGGTTTCCTATTTTATTTTTAGTAGCATGCATCGTAACAATAAGAATAGGATAAATTCAAAACACAATATATCATACAATAAGTCATTTGAACAGCATAGATCTTGGCGTATCAAATGAAAAGCAATCCCTCACCCTCCCCAGTTCCACAGCGGCATGAAGCCACTCTCTCAACGAGCACCATCTTCATGAGGCTGGACAGGCAGATTAGTTTGTGCCTTTACCCGGGAGAAACATGACTAATAGCGAGATAGATTTGCAGGCATGCATCTCCCCTCTTCTCCAGCAATCCTCACTAGAGTCTGAATGAAATCACCGGAGGCAGCTGGGCCTTTGTTATTTGATATACTGCAGAGGAATTAACAATAAGAATGTTGCATGTTTTATTATACCCCATCTAAAAGGGCCGATGAGTGAACAACGTGTTTACCGTGAGTGAAAGCCAAACACTGACTCAGGCGGTGTCACAAACACACAGAATGGGATTGTGTGAAATCCCCCCATTGCCTTCTGGTGATGGAATTCACCATTTGCTATTATGACAAGCAGCAAATGAGAAACGGCTTCAGGAAATAGGGAAACGCTCCAGAGTGTGTAATTAAAAAGGTAGGAATTAAAATAATGCTGGGAAGCAGCATTAAAATGACCTTTTCGAATAACAATGCAGCATGGGAAAAAAAACAAAACAAGGAAACAGAAAATGGAGCTGTTTATTGTTTATTAGCGCTAGACAGGGAGGTGAGGGACAAGGAGTTCCTATCTGAGCTTCGATAAAGCGATGTTTTTCCAACGTGTGCCACCTTGCATGTTAATCGCGATGAAACGCAATGCACACGAGGACGGGTTTATACTTTTTTTCATGTTGTTGGTTCGACAAATGTGGATAGTTTGGACAATAACGCTTGGCTACTTCGTCGTCTTGTTAATCCATTTAATATGCTTCGTGGTTAGGCAAATGAGGGGGTATAAGCAGCGATGCTTGGGCATGTATTGCCTGTGAATCCCAGCCAACAGCTGCTTATGAATAATAATACAGAGAAAATAATTTTTAGTTTGACAAACATGTTGTGCGTGCCTGGCAGGACAGACGGTTATCACCACAGAACGTGAAAAGAGTGTTACAACAAAGTGGAAGTGTAAAACAAACCCGACGGCTCCAAGATCGGTCTGAGATTCCTGCTCATCAATTACCTCCATTTCTCCTTGCTACACGCATGTCCTCTACGACCCCCCCCCCCCTCTCCTTCAAATGCCTACAAATTTACTTCCGTGGTGAATATAACAACCCAATTCTTTTCCCAGAAAGGCTGTCAGAAAAAGTGTAGTCTAAGAAAGTTGCCGCCTGCTCATCCTACCCTGGCCTTCAAGGTGCATTTCAAGTCCAATTGCGAAAGGTCAGAGACATCAGCTGGGCCCTCTTCTCCACGCACCGGGTTCTTATTATAGGTACTGACCTGTGAAATATCAAACAGCCTAAGAGCATGCTCAGCAAAATGATGCAATTTGAGAGGATGTCACTCCTCACCCCTGGGTGACCTCATCCTGGCACACGGGCGAACGAGCGGGAGGATAGTAGGGGCTGACAAGTTGGAAACTCTCTCTCTCTCTCTTTGTTTCCGTCTATCCATCTCCCTGGTACTCCGGGGCGGGCTAAATTACCAGACGAAGATGGGAGAATTGACTTGAGTGTTTTCTAAATGAAACCGGCAATAAGTGGGCAATCCCACTGAAGGATTTCACTTTTCTTTCACGCTCCATTGTTCTTTCACTTTTGTTATTCCTGTCGAGCACACACACAGACACGCACGCACGCACGCAAACACATTATTTATATAGAGACAGCAACTTAATGCCCCAGTATTATGTAATACATTGCAACAAATCCAGACATTTTGTTGCAAGATATTTAGAGTTATTTATTTCACACATAAACATGCCACGACATGGACACAATGCGACATAGGGAGTTATCTTTCCACTCTTTTAAGATTACTTTTTAAAATGAGCCTTAACATAAACCTTGCAGTCCCAAACCCAAAACCTCACTAACAGTAAGCCTATGCA
Source organism: Gadus chalcogrammus (assembly GCF_026213295.1). Lineage (NCBI taxonomy): Eukaryota > Metazoa > Chordata > Actinopteri > Gadiformes > Gadidae > Gadus > Gadus chalcogrammus. Next base: position 22,524,213 of record NC_079414.1, on the reverse strand, counting down.
CCCAAACACCTAACCTTAACCTCCCCCACACAAAATAAATAAATCGAATCTACTTTTAACCTATCCACATCCTTCAACCTTTACCAGTCTCAAATCTTACCACAGCGAGATACACTTTAACTTTCTTCCCTCCTTGGAACTAGATCTTTATCTTCTGCTACAGCTGACATTTGCCACTTTATTCGTCGCTTCGCATCTGAAAAATCATAACATTTTCAGCTATTGATGCACACCACCAAAGAAAGGTTATTTGATACAAATCTATCGGCTGCTTTGAAGTCAAGAAAATGTAAAAAGGTCAGATGACCAAAAGGTGCAAAGCGATTCTTTAACAAACAAAACCTTGTTCTCCTGGAAGGGGTTTCTTGTGGGTAGTTAGACAATGTTACCATTAGCCACTCAATGTGACCTGAACCAAGGATGTGCGGGATTCAGAACATGTGGAAATTCTAAATGTCAATAATTTACATCCATATATTCTGTTGTATTATTCAATTCTTCACCGCTGAAGCACTCACCTGGGTTTACACTGCTTAATAATAATACCGCTTAAACGTCCTCAATGCCACTAAATTATACGTAAATGGACAAATCCTCCAAAACAAACATACTCATGAGCACAATCTGATTTGTAGTTTTCGATCCAAGCAGGCAAACTTTGTAGACTAGTAGCACTAGTCTACAAAAGGAAACGTTTTTTATTTTTTGTTCCACTCAAAGCTAGAATCATACCAATTAAATCAAAAATAATTACACTAAAATCTCCAGAAATTAGATGTGAAAATGGGTGTTAATGAACCGGGACAAAGTGACTAAAGCGGGTAATGTCCCCTAGAAAATAAACCGGAATTAATATTTGCTGGATAGTTAACGAGATGATTGAATCATCAACTAACATCGGAGCGGGGGTTGGGATTCTTGCTTTGATCATTCTTAAAAAATATAAATTGGACTTATCAATGATTAAGTCATCATATCATTAATCCAAGTTAAGTAATGACATTAAGAGACATCCCAGGATACCTAAGCTGCATTCATGCTAATAGCATTTAAATTATGACAATACACATATCGTAATAATATTGATGTTAATAACATTTGAATGACTCCCATTCACATATCGTAGTAATAATAACTATGTTCTGGGAGTATAGTGTCTAGCCACCATTATTATGATCTTATTATCTGCAGTCTGACCTTTAGGCTGAGACCAACAAATGACCATGTAGTTGTAATTGGCTTAGCTAGAGCTGAAAAAAGCCTGAAACAAGGTTGTAGTTGTTTTTTTCGTCAAAGGAAAGTGTTGAATATCAGGGTCCTAACAGAGATAGACATAGATCACTTTCAAATTCTGGTCGGATTATGACCTTAACTCAAGTGGCTACAAGATACATCAATGCAGATGATGGTTAGGCTTTGGACAGCTAAGGTTAGGGGTCATACATGATCCAGGGAGGGCTGTGGATACTAATTTCAAATGAGAGTGGCCAGCTCCCCACACTTTCGGCGTGTGACACACGCTTTCACCTTCAGCCTCACCTCGCTGCCCAACCAATTCTACCGCCAAAACACTGCGACAAGCAACAGAGATGAACAGGTCTCATGGTCAAATCGTTATGGTCAAACCAAGCGAACGACTTTGACTCTAGAAGTATCGGTATCTGAAATGGCTCCCTGATTGGTCTGCGATGCATATCACACAGTTGATTGGACAGCTGGTGAAGATTACAGCCAGGAGCCAAGAAGGCATTGAAGCAAGATTATGATATTGGAAACCTCACATCTTTGACTTTAACGCGCCCGTGTGTCCTTTATTGGGTTAGTGTATGTCTAATACTGTGAAATTGTGAGTATTCCCTGGGTGGAACTATTCAGGCCGTGGGCGTAGTCAGGCTAGATCCTTAAATCTTAGACCTAATTAGGCTCCCGCTCCTGCCACATGTGAAAGCTGTCTACTTTTTTAAACCCTAATGCTTAAATTAGTCCAAATATATGCATGTGATTAAGTGCGAGAACATGCAAAACACACTCCAGCCAGATACCCAAAGTTGGCAACCTTCTACTAAATGAATGCACACACGATCAACCACAGTGCCGGATCGTATGGTTTCAATGTAAGGATTTCAGAATGGACGCAAACCTAGAATGAATGTGGCCTGAAGGAAAGGATCACAGTCAATAGAATCTGTCTAAATTAGCTCCTGGATAAACAGAGGAGAATGATGTGACCAAGATCTGTCTCGATTTCAATCAAGACTCACTAACGTATTCTGGAGTTCTGAAAGTGGACAAAGTTCAATGGCCCGTCTCGTTTGTGAGAGACGCGTCTACAAACCTGAGCAGTGCTCGCACTTGCCGGTGATTTGTGTACTTCACTGGACAGTTAGGACTTTCACAAATGCTCTTACACTGACAAACAAGACTATTTTGAGGGTGGCAGGTAAGAAAAAGCTCAGAGGAAGCTTTTGGAGGTTTGATTTATTGTCCGCGGCGAGAATCCGACCTTCGCAGACTCCCCTCCATGCCACCAAGCTCAGAACGCACCTTTGAATATTAGGGAGAGTGACTGACGGATTGGCCGACATGGTATAAGGTCAGGATGTTCATTACGTCTGACAGACTGGCAGACTTTCAGGTTTTCACCACTCTTTTGAACTTTGCTGAAAAGAAAGAAAATAATAACCCTGGATCAGATTTTCCTATCCAATGTTTAACATTCTCTGAGACCCCTTCTCACCACCAATCCGTGGACTCAATTAGCAGCCAGCAGACCGATGAATCACGGCCAGACCATCGTTAGCACACGACGACACGTGTATTTTGCTGAGTTTCGCCACCGCTCAGCTAAGCTAATTTGCTCTCTCTTTCTCATGTGTCTGTGACTTAACTTCAACCATCTCCCGGCATCTCTGGGGATCCTGTTTTAAGTAAGACCCCTGTGATCCTTTCTGCTCCCTGTTATGGTTATCAAAGGGTTATTGTATTCATGAATTGCTTCAGCTCCTCTCAGCGACCCTACAGATATGTGATTGGGCAGGGAGTAGAGAGCCAATCTTAAACGACAGGGGGAACATACTTGAACTCCTAGCAAAAGTTATTATTCCACAAGCAACCACTTATCTGAGACTGTCTTAAGACTATTTTCTCAGGTCATCATAATCAGCAATCAGTGGTTTGGAGATCATTATACAGATGGACCCAATATGCACATAGTGACATTGTAGTGAGTAAAGCATTCAGAGGTGTGTGCGTGCGTTTGTGCGTGCATGTGTGTGCGTTTGTTTGTGTGAGAGCATGCGCATGTGTGTGTGTATGAGAGCATATGTGTGTGTGTGTGTCCAATTATCCTACAGTGTGCCTAATGCCGGAATTGTGTTCAATTCACACTGGTTTCCAGTAAATGGCCAAACTGTGTCTATTCATTTTCATTATCTTCTTAATCCTGGTCAGGCCCGCTGGGCGGGGGTTGGATTCCGGAACAGATTGCTAATCCATTGTGAAAAAATAAAACCAAAAAGCCCTCACACCTGCATGCAATCAATGATGTCAAGTGACTGTTATTTTTTAAAGGTGCGAGGAAACCCAACAAAATACCCTTTTTCACATTTTTATATTTCATCATGTGAAATTCACCGAAAAAGGTAAATATATATATATTGACATTGAAAGACATTTCCATCAGCATTACAAAGTGTTTGTATATCAAGATCCTTCAAACCTAATATATAGAAACTAATGAAAAGGCGATCCAGTAGGATTACTTCAAAACAATTCAATCACGAAAGAAGACCTTTCATAATTGCCTCTTTGTTTATCGTCGTCACTCTCCCGGTCTGCTCATTCTTAGCGTTGAGTCCATTGTTTCGGTTCCCAAAGCGTTGACAACTCACAAACCTTAGCTTTTCTTAGCACCTCTTTCCTCAACTTTTTTCATCGCTGTCAGCTTCTTTCAGCTTTTGAAGCGCCAACTGGGAACCACTTTAAAAGGCATCAGACAGTGTCTGATGTGGCCATTTGTCTTCTAGCACTACAGCTCTATTACCTTGTATTAAACTTTAATGATGTTGATACACCGATTACCTGCGGAAAAACCCTCAGACTCTGTTGTGTGAGACTCATATGGGGCCAGCGTGTGTGACCTTGTGTGAACACACTCAATGATTGTGTGTCAAAAATGTATAGAGATGTGGAATATCCATTGTAAAATATAAATGCAATTACTCCTAAATAAATAAATCATTCAAAAATCCTTCTCAAAAACAATAATGTGTACCATTATAAATATTTGTTTTTCATGCTTGTACTTCAAATCTCATCAATAATGAAACTGATGTAAAGAGCTTGATCCCTGTTCAGAAATATCCTTGCCAGATATAGGCATTGAAAAGTTTCATCCCTTCCAGGACCACACCAGGACAGTGTCAGCTCAGCCCTTAATACTCACCTCCACAGAGTGCTCTCCGTGACACTGCCAATGTGGAAGTCATACAGCTTGGTCAGGATCAGAATCACCTGAAAGCACAAGAGGTGTCAACGTTAACCACAATACTGCATTAAAGAAATAAAATAGCATTCTGTCAAACTGCAAGTCCAGGGTATATGTGTGTTTACTTTTGCATACTCCAACACTCTTTTAACCGTCACAGTGGCCTTTGCAGGAATTCAACGTATGTTAGAACGACTCAAACCAAAAAGGAGATAAATGGAATCTTTAGAAACTTAGAGGCAAACTGAACTTGCAAGATCAGGCTGCAGCTGATGATTATTCGCAGGAGTTGATTAATCAAATGATATTTCTTTCGATAAATTAATGAATCATTTAGACTTTGAAATATCATGTTACCAGAGTCAAATTCGACATCTTAATGAGCTTGCATTATTTATATCAACGAATTGGTTATCAAAATCAGATTTCCATTTTTTGTTGTTCGACTAATCAATTAATTGGCTAACTTGCATAATACCTATTCACATTGAGCTGTAGTGTTGTTATAAAACAAGAACCGCTGACCGACTAGATCATATTTTGAGAAGCTGTGAAAGATACATTTTCTGGGAGGTACGGCTTATCCATCGTCATCAGCATGGACCTCTCGTATTCCAACATGCACTTAATATCAACTCTTGATCCAAAAAAACCCAAGGATGGACCAACGTTCGGTCCAAGGGATGCTGAGAAGATGGGTTTGCTGAGCTTTGCCTCTGTGTCGCATTCAGAGACAGACGAGGCACTTTCACTTTGGCGCTGAACTCGGGGCTCAACAACAGAACCGGCAGCTCAAGAGTGTATGGTGCAGTCCACAGCTAGTGGCTCCTCTAAAATAGAGAAGTACAGAAAAATCGAGCCATCACGCGGCTCACCGCCTTTTGAATCGTTTTTCCACGAAAACAGGGTCCGGATATTCGAGATGAAAGAAAAGGACTACAGTTTTGAACACATTTGATGTCGGCCTGTTGCAGCAGTCACACACGGAAGCAGTAGGCAGACAGATGGGCGACACAGCCGTTGAAAGGGAGGACGGGTTGTAAATAGTCCGCACAGAGGGCGTGTTTTTATTGTATGCCGCCATGCCGGTAACAGCCACATCCACAACATCTGGCATTTACCCGCTGCGGTTAAGAAAATACATCAGAGGCCGCGGGGAAAAATGTTAAAGCAACGAAAACATAACATTGACTATCAATTATTATTCTGGACAAAGCGGAGCAGCGGCAGGTGGGGGGGGGGGGGGGGGGGGGTTGTATCACACTATGCTCTACTTTCATGCACCATTCACTGTTTCTTGTTCTGAAATAAATCACTATTCCACTTATTTGGTATCCTTAAAAGCCTCAACTCTCATTTATCACAGACACGCACATGCATACAAACACACAACCCCCGCACCCCTCTCACCGATACACCCACCCACACGCATCAACACACAAACGGAGGAAGTGCAGGATTCTTTAAGGCAACCTGACAAGCACAACTTGAGTCACAGGGCTGCGAGCGAGGTTCAAAAAAGTCTGGCTCTGCATCTCACGACAGCCAGGCCCAGTCACCCCATAGATGCGAACACTCAAACATGAGGGAGCGACTGAGGAAGAAAGGAAAGAGGATGGTTGGTCTTCCTGCCCTCCTGTCTCCCAAAGTCACAAAGCACCCTTGAAACCCTGGTTTGGAATTCGTCTGGCCCGCGGAGTGTGAGTCAGAGTCGGGTTGTGGACGAGCTCGCCCGTTCGCCCGGAACCCAGAGAGCTCTGGCACAGCGACCCAGCTCAAGGGCTCTTCCTCCTCCTACTCCGACCACAAACGTATGGTTCGGGACGGGTCAGATTGGGCCAGAGCCTCAGAGGGAAATATCACACAATACGAAGTACTCGGTGCTGTTATAGTTTACTGAGAGAGGAAGATATAGCAGTATTTTTGTGTGCAATACAGAATGGGGCTGTGTGTTTGTGAGAGTTTGTTTTTGTGTGTGCATGTGTGTTTATGAATGTGTGCGTCTGCATACCTGTGTGTGTGCGGAACTAGGTCCGTAAATGCATGTATATGTGATGAATCCCCATGGAATCTTTACAGTCAGTAATCCTTGCCTTTCAAGGGACGCCCAGATACACCGAGGCCTTCCCTTATGACACTCCAAAATGCTTTTGTTCCTCTTCATCCCTCAGAAAGAAAACTCCTCAAAATGTAGAATGTAGAATAGTGATGATGAGGATTAAGACAAAGTGCATAGAAAAACACCAGGTATGATAGACATATCCTCAAGTCTTCGGTGTTTGTTCACCTTCTAACTCCCTGCTGTTCACACACTCTGTCCATGTTCCTGATTTCAATAAAGAAAATACCAACGTAAGTTTCTTGCAGACAAGATGGGTTTCAAGTACACCTTCCGGCGCTATAGCCGCAGTTGACCTTTAATTACTGAATTAAAATGTCAGCCGCCCTGCATTCATTATGCCTCAGCGATTAACATAGTGTGGACAAAACATATTGTTATCATAACTAAAATCCAACCGTGTCCACAAAGACCAATCCAAAAATGCCATGCTGCATTTTGATTATGGATTTGTCACACGTTCCACTTGCTAAATGGCTTTATCGGCTAACATTCTATTTGTCAACGTATTCCTTTGGTAAACACCCTGCATTTATGTAGCATGCATTATATGCCAGTATAGCCATTCAAAGTGCTTTACAATTACTGACCAACACACAAACACACACAGAGACACACAAACAAACACAGGCGCACACACAGAGACAAAGACACATAGACGGACAGACACACATACACGCACACGACAGTTAAACCATGCAATGCAATTATCTGCTGGTTGAGCAGTTAAGTGAAATATTGTCCAATACTGTGGAAACATTGCCTTTATCAGTAGATGGACTGTACATTTACATCCCTTCATAGGTTTCAAAATTCCATTTGTTTATTACAATATGATGGTTGAGTGGATCAGAGCCACATCAAATTAAATGTGACATGCCATTATCATTTCCATTCTAGAGTTGAATTTAGGCATGCATCTGTTCTCCACGGAAATCATTATGGATGTGATCCTCAATAAAAATGCTTATGAATAGCTTGGAAAGGAGAGTGAGGGAAAATAAAGAAAGAAAGATATGCGAGTTCCATTAACTAAAAGTCTAGCGTATAAAAAAAAATGATTCATGTAAGAAACACTGTTTTTATCTTCAACGATTCTGAGCTGATTCATAGCTATACATTTTTTCCTAATTTTGTGTGAGGGAGGGGCTCACTCACACATTGCATTCTCCATATAAGTTTGAGGTGTGCCTTTGTGAGTTTACATTATTGCAATCATTTGATAAAAACTACGTGATCTTATATACACTTATATAGACACTCTGCTTTCAACACATCATTTGCTAAGACCCCTTTCCCAGTACACAGTAGACTGGAGTAGATCCTGAGATAAGCACCCCTTCATATGAATAGAGATCCGATTTTGGCAATCGTTTTGAAAAGAGAATAGATTTTTAATCGAATCGTGACATCGACAATTAAAGGTGAATTGTTAAACACCAAAAGATTCACACCCATAGTGTCGTCACAGCGTGATCACAGTGTCCCAAGCTGTGGAAATGCAACCAAACCAAACAAAAATGCTTGAGAATAATCTACAGATGTGCGTTGTCTAATATTGTCAAATTACTACAATGAACATGGTGCATTGTGGGGCAGGCGTGAGTCGAGCTGGACGTTACGGGAACTTTCTGTAAAAGCGTTGCAAGAGGCAGATACCCCAAACCATTAAAAATCGCCATAAACCTATATACAAACTTCTGCGCTGCATGTTTACCAGCATCGCTACATTATTCATCGAATTAGAAGATGAAAGTGAAGGAGTATACGCTAAAAGTTATGGTTAAGTAATGGCATTACTACATTTATAAACATATCCTTTAAGCTATTAGTGAAACGTGCAGCGATACTTTATTACTTGAATGAGAGGTGCTAAACGGCTAAACATGGCTGCTGAAGCCTACACTGCAAGATCTCCTCTTGGTTGATTTCTGGTTCACATAAATATCCACCATTCCTTCCACTCAGTAGACTTGGCTGAAGTTCTGTTCCTCATTTGATCTTTAGATTGGTATTCATTGCTGGCAGCCATTGTAAAATCTGGCGTTGCTCCTGAGGCTAACAACAAGGCAACTGAAACTCACAGAACCAAACAGATAGCTGATTAGTGATTTTACCGGGAGGGAATGGCACTGGGAAGGTGTTCTAGTTTTTTCAAAACTAGTAGTTTTTGGACTACTATTAGACTACTTGAGACCATTAAAATGTCGAAAAATCTTTGGACGGTCCCTTTAATTGAACGACCATAAGGCTTACACTCTCCAAGTAAATTGTGGGCACTTTGTAATTAAAAATAACTTCAAAGATGTTGCCATGTAACCTTTGTCTCTGAGTTAGGTTGTTTACGCCTTTGATCGCTGGAGTCCATTAAAATCGTACTGATAGTTATTTTCACATCACACATTACCAACACCGTGGTGTGTCGGTGTTTGTACACACACACACACACACACACACGCGCCTTTTGGGCAATTACAGAGTGGGAAAAAAAACACTGAAAATGCCTGCTGTGGTTGTTTTCCTAGAGTTTGATTGAGGTTCTGTACGTTGTAGTTGATGTGTCAACTGTACAGCTGTTACACGCTTGAAGGGACATATCTATGGGACACATGACGGAGGCTGGCCGCTCACATACAACCATACCGATTTTATACACAGGGATTTTGATGACCCTCATTACCAGCTGGTTGGAACAGCAGGGGATCATGGCCCATTACTCTGAGGGGCTAACATTAGCTTGCTAGCTAAGAGTCTAGCCGGATGATGTGTGGAATTTAGTAGTGTGGATTTTATGATCACCTTGCAGCCATGGTGAAGAAATTTCGTCTTTCTCTTTATATGTCCCCTTTACCTCACCTGCTTACTAACACCTTTGGCATTTTAACGATTGAAGCAATAACATAGAATTACATAAAAAGTCCTTTAAAATAAATCTAAAGACAAAGCTATTGCTATACTGTGGGGGACAATACTTGCGCAAAAAAGTGCCTTCAGAAAATGTTCTTTCATGGTCGTTGCTTACGATATATGTTTGCCCTTGCCTGTGAGTAAAAAAGTAAACTCACAGTTTCGTAACCAGTCAGCCATCTTGGAAGGTGTGCCATCAAAAAAACGAAAATGTGGGTGTGGTCTTATTCCATTACCTTCAGATGCTTCCATTGGCTCCCCTTTCCCAACACACACACGCTATTATGCATGAAGGAAGACTAAAACCCATCGCTAAATAACACCGGACTGAAAAAATGTGCAATGCTGTTACCACATTTTTTAGTTTTGTATTTTTCCCTTACCCTAAATCTAGGGTTGGATGAATGAGTAGGTTATATTCATCAGTTGTCTGATAAATTGGCATATCTTGTACAAATCCTCTCTTTTTTTACCAAGTTTTTATTCAGGAAACAAGTTTAAGACACCAATTACTATGTTTCTTCCCTACTAACAGATGTGAATAGCAACACAGGCCTATTATAATAGGCATGAATTGTCGTTCATTAAAACTTTCTTCCAAGATCAAACAACAAAATGTTGTGATCCACTTATAATGGTTGTAAGTATTTCCATATACGTGTGTGTGTGTGGGGGGGGGGGGGGGGCTGGGGTATGTGCTTGTGTGTGTTTTCTTCTGTGTATTTGTGTGTACGTGCCGGTGCTTGCAATCATGTGACTGTAATTAACGTTGTCCTTCCCCCTTTTCCCGTTCTCCCTCTGCATGCCATAATTAGGAGTCTATGTGTGTTAGTTGTGACCTGTGGGGATTGAGTACTGTGTGAATTATGTAGACACTCAACATAGCCTCCAGTCTCCCTCGTATGGTGACTCAACTAACAAATAGTATAATGACAATCCTAAAGGGAAACACACGCCAGTAGGACGGTATGCATACACACACCCGCATAACTATCTATCCATGACGCCATGTCTCTATCTACCTTTCTATCCATCAAGGCCTCTTTCAGTCTGGTCTGTCTAGCTACAATATCCCTATATTTTTGGAAAAATCGTCCATCTACAACATTTATCAGTCTATAACAATTTATTCCTGATTTCCATTTCTTTTTCAGATATTTCTGATAACTCCCCCTTCTGCTGCCCTCCCTTCATCTGTGCCGTCTCTCATCCTCACCCAGAATGATGTAGCGATGTAGACACAAATACTGACTGCAGGCCTGCTTATTGAGGTCTACGGAAATGCACAGAATATTAAGCAAACCTGGAGGAGGGAGGGTCTCTTCTACATTATTTTAAGGGTTGAGGAAGAGTCACCATTATCTCATAAACCAGTCATTTAAATGGAGCAGTGGATTTGGATGGGGGGGCTGTTCAGAGTGTGAGCTGGAAGCAAGTGCTGCATCGGCTGCAAGTTGTAAACCCTTCTTTTGTTCTGTGTGTTGTGGGGAATTCCAATCAAGGAAATATTATCATTCTAATCTGTTAGACACATTTGGCTGCTGTTCTTTTTTTTACTGGCATTGTTCCTCCCATGACACTCTTGCAAATTTGCTTGTCAGGGTATTTTCTTGTCCGGCCCAAGAAAAAGCTAAAGAGACCAAGTTTCCACACATTTAAGCTCTTCATTACTTTTACATTTAGGATCTTTAGCAGACGCTTTTATCGAAAGAAGTACATTTGTCAGAAGAAAGAGAAACAATATATTGTTGTCGGTACAGTACAGATATTCATAGAAACAAGTGCCAAGCGATTAGAATTGCTTGGCATGCAGGCTTTCATGCTATAGATAAGACTAGATTCAACCTTCATTTAATCTCATATTTATATCATTTTCAATAGTCAATGCTTCGTCAATCATGGTTTGTCATTTTGAGTACAAAATAGAGAAGAAGGCAGGAAAGAGCTCATATCAATCACACTTTTCAATTAAAAAGTTTGATTCGTCAAAACTAGCGTCATCATAGCCACTGATTTTGTGATGTGATCAGTTTACCCGATTACAGCTCCTAATCACATGGTTTTGGTTTTATTTTATACTAGCGTCATAAATAAATGGCCTGTTAAGACCTTTGAGACTGGAACTGTGATTAAGGGCTTTACAAATTGACTAGACTAGACAACATTTTAAGAAAGACTTTAAACATTTCTTCAGGTTGTGTTATATTGATTTATGTAACAAAAGTTAATCTCCCCAAAGTTTATTATAAAGCTGCTTGAGAACGCTATTGAAAAATATGTAATATGATTAAGAAAAGACCACTAATGATCTAACGCCATTCTGGCAGAAGTCTGAATGTTCATTAAACATAATACCAATGGTTTTCAATATCCATGTGCAAAATTAGTTAAGGGTTTTCTTTATTGCATAATCTTGCATTGTATTGTGTTTTTTTTTCAAATCATTATTTTGTCTGTGTCTCAATTGGATTCCATTAACTCACTTACGAAACATGCTTTTGCAATGTCCGTTATATTTATAAATGGAACATAATGCACCCTATAAGTGCACCCTATATCTGTGAGGTACATCACACACGGTCAGACTAGCTGATAGGGGTTATGGACCGGGGTTTGGTTCCTAGCATCCTGTCACACAATTCTTGGCAAGAAAATTTTAATTCAATTTCTAAACCATGACTACAGAGAGATGGAAGATTAAAATGGAAAATATAGCACAAAGGAAGACACATTTGCCTGAACTCTGACCTGAGGTCTTTGACACTCACTCGCCAGGTAAACAACTCACAGAGACAGCTGACAAGGCCACGCTGCAGTTTAAATCTCAACAGTTGGAAAAGTAGTGCCATGTAACTCTGAACTTATGTCAGTGAAAGCGTGCATCTCAACCGCAGATCCTAAAGCATCTTTTTTTTAGCTTTGAATCTCTTACTTTTTCTGGGCAAAAGGCAATACGGTAAGGAAAAGATTCACGTGTCTGAAAGTCCACAATGGATGAAAGACGCAATGTCTTACAATCCAACAAGCATGTAGTTTAAAATAACCTGGGCATATCTGTAGTCAATAATAAATCATCGATAGTGATAAAAATATATATTTTAGATAAAATCACATTAATCACTTCAATAGATATATTCTACAAACAAAAAAATGCTAGCCAGCCCATACCTCTCTCTTTGTTTACAAGAATCTCACTAAATACATTCCCAAAACCACACCCACTCACACCACCCAGCCAGCTGAGATACGCTAGTTAGCATCCCACAGTTGCACAGCCAGTAATAGTGGACAGAAGTTTATGTTTTTGATAACTACCAATAGGGAGGGGCTCACTCGCACATTGAATTCTCCATACAATGTATTCTACTGCTGAAATAAAAGACAAACATATGAATCTGTATTATTTATTTAATTTAAATTACAACCATGACACAAAGGGGAATCAACCCTTTGCATCATGGTTTACCTTAAATCGTATGTATATGTAGGGTCAAAAAGTGGTTCATCTTGGCCAGTTAGGGCATGCACCCTGCACACACCCATTTAATTTGGGAATTCCAAAGTAGCTATAGCTGCTCACTAAATTATCAAACGTATGTTGGCTCCTTGCCGACAAAATCTAAGATATTGTAAATGTGATCTACAAGAAGCATTAAGTGCATTGACAGCTCTCTCTGCGAGTTAGTATCAATCTATTCAAAGTCCTCTAGGGTTGCATCATGACCTGTTTCCATTTAAGCATAGACAAATCACAAATAACAACAAGAGACACGCAATAGAGTCTGTCATTTTATTTGTACTTCCCTCTCCCTCTTCCTTGGTCTCTATTTCTCTCACTCTCTCCCTCTGTCTTGGTGTCTCTCTCTCACTCTCTCCCTCTTCCTTGGTCTCTCTCTCTCTCTCTCTCTCTCTCTCTCTCTCTCTCTCTCTCTCTCTCTCTCTCTCTCTCTCTCTCTCTCTCAGTTTCTCTCTACCTGAGTCTCTCTCTCTCCTTCTCAGGCCCTCTCTCTCCCGAGTCCCTCTCCCCCTCTCCCACTCTCTCCCTGCCTCTCAGCTCTGCCAGTCCTACCCTTAATCACGTGTCAACGAGAGCAGAAGTGAGCGGAGCATTGGCTTGAAGGCAGCGCTGCGTGTCACCCTGAGTCTCCCTCTCTCCGCGGTGTCACTGCGCGGGGGACAGATGATTAACACCGGGCTACGATTTTTAAACACTTTCATCCCCCTTCTTTTTTCTCCCCCCTCTCCCCCCTCCCCGATGGTGCCTCCTTTCTTCTGGTGTTGGGGCTGATTGCATGGAGTAGCGCCGGGGAATACATTTGGGTTTATATTTTGTACAAATGCATGGCGGAAAGCCACCGCGGTCCATGTGTGAGTCAATGTTTTCGTTCAGCACGCCTTGGCGTCACCAGACACGCAGAGTGTGTGTGTGTGTGTCTGTGTGTCTGTGTGTGTGTGTGTGTGTGTGGCTCAGTGTGAGTCAGGCTCAATTAAAATGGCAGTTTGTTGCATTTCCTGCGGCTCAGAGGCGCATTGTTGAGCTCAGCAGTTGACACCATGATGAGGGGTAACCAGTGTCACGCATCAGCTATGTGATCCATTGGTTCGTCTTAACACCACACACTTGAGGCGCACGTGTGTGCGCACAAACGCATACACAGATGATGCCTCAGAGGAAACACACAGTAAACATTAATATCTGTTAGTATCGAGAGAGCTAGCATGTAGCTAACAGACATCGGCATATGATGCTAGTACAAAGTCAGCCATTATCGTAGCGGTCAGCCATTACCTGTATTCTCCCCCTCACTACCTTAAAGGCTGATTGGTCAAGAGGAGGCTCAATCGTCTCTTTTCTTTAGTTGTTTTATTCATAGACTTGGCCCCTCATATTTACAGGTACATTGCTAGGTAGTATAGTGCAGATGAACGTCAGCCAATTCGTGTGATCTTGCAGTGACTTTTTCTATGGCAGGGACAGAAAATTGGAATCTTACATGGGAGTTTCTGTAAGTAGGTCTGTCTGTCCTTCCCTTTTGTCAACAGCTCCACTAGTGTCTTGGTGGGTGTGTTGCTGATTGAATTGTACTCAGGACCCAAGGTTTTTTGAATGACCAAAACTGGAGGCCAAGCACGAGGCCCTTTCCAAGAGGCACATATTGAACGGAAACTGCATTAGTTACTAAAAGCTTAAAATATAGTCAAAAACCCGACGCTAATATAAATATAGAAAAACCCAAGTTATCTTTCAATTTCAGCCCACCCAATGAAGCCGTTATCTCGGTTTTTTCGGATATAAAATAATCGGATAATGTAATGTGCTTATCTTTAACGGTTAGACGGATTACATTATTTATACAGTAATAGAAAAGTTAGCGAGCCGGAGCATGTAAAAAACTCACTGCAGATATAGATCTTATTCTCAAATCATAAACGCTCCATACCTAATGGCTCTGTTTCCCAGAAAGGAATTACATTCATCTCCCCTGCCTTTTTTTCATTCTTCTTCCAAGGGGATCATCGAAGTGAAAAGAAACCTTTGCAGTGATGCAGAAGCTTCTTTCAATCCCTATGCAGCCTGGCTACTCATCGAGCTCCACGTTGAAGCCCGTCAGTGTGCGTGCCGTCATTGTCATTCCAGTGAGCCGACGACAGATCGACGACTGTGAACTCGTCAAAAGGTTCAGGAAGCATTCCCTGATTTAGCTCTCGGAGGTGGACGACAGAGAGGGACCGTTGGCGGGTCAGAGGTTGCCGCCATCGCGCTCCGTGCGGTTGCCGAGCAAACGACGCCACTCGGCGTGCCTGCGTGTGGCGCGGTTTGGCGTGATTCATTCTGACAACGCGTAACTTCCGGGCGTCATTGTCAGTTGAGTCACGGTCCGAGAATTTGAACAGATTCCCCGGCTAAGGCTAGAGATTTACAGCTATGGGTCCAGAGACGAATCCGCTGATGGAGACGGGGGAGGGAGAAACAAAGAGAGAGAGTGTGCCGGAATGAACTGCAGCTGCTGGAAGACGGAGAGGATTTCGCTTTGGGACATGGCTCTGGTTGGACCCTTCACATCATTAGTGAGAACCGGGTTACGCAAGAGAGACTGCCTTGGGGGGGGGGGATAGGGGGCGCAGAGGTGACTTGTGGGTCAGCGTACACAGTGGGGTTGAGTTAGGGGGCTGGGGGGGAGGGGGGTGGAGAAGGGGAGGCATCCGGAGGGTTGACTGTTAGTCCTTGGCTGTAAGGAGATTAGCGCTTAATCATAACGAGCTTGATATCCCTAATCTTAATCACTTTTCTTTTTAATGTATAATTAACCACAGACGAGTGTGTCGGAGTATCAACTCATCGCTCTGTTATAGCCTATCTAGTAAAGAACCCACGTGCCACAAGGCAACCCCAATGGTCTCCCTCAGCGAGACACACACACACTCAACCACATGTGACCACCATAGATGCGCATTACATCAACTCCTAATGATCTTTATGTCCTATTTTTGTCATGAATATTACCCTTGAATGGGTACCTAACCACGCAGGAGAATATACATCTATGGCATTTTGGTGCATCCTTCGTCCAGCCTGCCTTCCTGTAAACCAATTAGAGGGAGAAAAGGTCAGCACCTCGGAGAGCATCAGATAAAAGTCTGATTAAATTGGTTCATGCTCTAATTTTGGCCTTCAGTTTTTCACTTAGCTGTTCACTTGGGCATCCTAATAGGGAGAAGAGAGCCAACACTTTCTTTGGCTTACTATTTTTTGAGTGATGCTGATAACACATACATTGTTGGTGTAACATAAAGTATATTATGTTATTACCAAAGGTTTTTCAAAAAATATATATATAAGGTTTTTTGCACAACAACAACTGCACCTGTCTTTATAGCAGTTTTGTCTGTTTGCTTGTCTGAGCAAGCAACCCCTGACTTTACGGACAGCTTTCAAACAAGGTCTGAAAAACGTATTCACTCCCAAAAGGGCAGCAGTTTCTGTTGCTGGCTTACAGACGAGATTTACTACCGGTAGTTTCTCCTCAAAGACCGAAGATCAAAGATCGAAACATCAAACATGTATACGTTTTCTAAATCTAACTCACACTTAGTTTGGTAGTTTGTTTGAAATATCAGAAAATACCTTGAATTGGAGGCCATTCAATCACAGGGAAGAACACACACACGCAAGCACACAAGCATACACAGAAACGCAAACACACAAACAATCACATGAACGTAACCTAGCAATTGTAAGTGCTTGGCATTTGTTTCTTAGAATATCTTTACCGTACCGACAGCGATATATTGTTGTTTCTCTTTCTTCAGACAAATGTACTTCTTATAAGTCGCTTTGGATAAAAGTGCCTGCTAAATGCCCTAGATGTAAGTGTAAACATAAAACATTAATATAAACAGAACCCAAGAAGGTGGGAACAGTGCGAACATAAGTATAATGTTCAATATTCAGTATTTTTGATATTAAAGGGTAAATCTGGGGCAGTTGTTTGATTGAGAACATGCATCATTGGTCCCATTATCACTAGGACACTTGTCGTTGAATGGACCTAGACAAGTCGACCAGAATCCTATTGTCCTGAAATTGTGATTGATTTTTTTATTTTATTTAAATTCTTCTTTTTATTTTGCCACACTTTCTCTTCTTCCTTCATTCATATTTATTCGACCATTCCCTTGACATCCTCTGATCACCTTTCTGAGTCAAGAATGCTCTTGTTTGCCCCGTCTTTGATTCACCATTTAGTAAACGGTAAACTGCAGGAGCGCAGAGCCATCTCAGACGACTGGTGCATGAGGAGACTAGCAAGTCACCAACTCATCAGACCATTAACTACTTTGTTCCTTTAAATGCGGAAATAAAATATAGGATTTTCCATCGAGCAGAGAATTAGGACCATAAGGCCTCATTAAGAGCCCTGATCAAAGGTTGCCATGTGCACTTTTTCCTGAAATTTAGCATGCATGGGTAATAGCAAAAGGCTTAGAGTGATCATTACAATGAGCAGCACATTCATTCTGTCTGTCAGCCTCTGAGACACCAGCGAGACCGCCCATGAATCTCTAATTTCCTTAGACACGAGATTCGATTTTCGACTTTTGGGAGCAAGAAACCAGGCAGCAGTCATATCGTTATCATGCTGCTGTTGTGTGGCTGTTGCTGTGTGGTTGTTGTTGTTGCTTTGTGATTGTAATGCTGTTGTTGTGGTTATAATGTTGTTTTGATCCTTTGGTTGATACTCTGTTGTAGATGTTGTGATAGTTGTCATGCTGTTATCATGTTGTGTTGTGCTGGGGTTTATCCTTTTGCCGTCGTTTTGTAGTAATGGTTGTTATGCTGTTTTGTAGTAATGGTTGTCATGCTGTTGGTGCGTAGTTACAGTTGTTATGCAGTTGTTGTGGTTGTTATGTTGTTGTTAAATGCCGTTGTTGTGTTGTTGTTGTTGTTATGTTGTTGTTTTGTTGTGGTTGTTGGTATGCTGTTGTTGTGTTGTTGTGGTTGGGGTGTGGTGGTTGCTGTGATGCTGTTGTTGTGGTTGTTGTTGTTTGGGTTGTTGTTGCAATGGTGTTGTTGTGGTTGTTGTTCCATATAAATATATGGGGGCAATGACAGAAAGACGGGACAAAATGGGAGGAAAATAAAATCATGTTATTGTTTTTTTTCAAATTCATCAACATCACTGAAATCTAAGTGAGAGCTAAAAACTGTGAGTGTGATTAATAGCTTTTTAAATGACAAGGCGATTTCATTCTACACAACAAATACGTGATTGCGTTGCTGCTCTCAAAGCACAAGTAAATT
The DNA here is from genome assembly GCF_026213295.1 of Gadus chalcogrammus. NCBI lineage: Eukaryota > Metazoa > Chordata > Actinopteri > Gadiformes > Gadidae > Gadus > Gadus chalcogrammus. The sequence continues at coordinate 22,505,898 of NC_079414.1, read as the reverse complement.
CTGTCTTGAAAACCCATTAGACCATAGTTCACCTTATCAGCCAAGTCTGCTTTTATTTTGTATCATTCTTTGAAAGAACGATTCCCAAGAATGACAGTGAGCTTCTTTTATAATAGGACATTGAAAGCAGTAGGCCCAGCTGTGGAAAGCACAGTTGTACCGGTTATCAAAGCAAAGAACAACCTCCTAGGTAAGGGCTCTTATGGGTCTGTAACCGCACAATTGTACTGAAAGGGTTTATTTGTTACTCACATTTCTTCAAATGCAGTAGGAGTGGAGAATAACTCGCACTCAATCCCTAGTAAACATCCAGCTCTGCCAATTAGGGCATGCTACACCCCAGGTGGGAGATACAGACCGGTCTAGCAACTTAATCCGCCATTGTTGCAGTGACTGAGGACCATTTTATCGCTACCATTACCTTTTTTTTAGTTCCCCTCAGTTGTAATGAATTCCAACCCCGTTTTTTTTAGCTATTTTTCACATTTCCGATTATTCCTACAAGTTTGAATCGTGTTTTGCTCTGAGTAGACAGATTCCTGTTTTCCATTTTGTTGCATACACCCACCAGGCCCAGATTTGTCAATGGCGCTTCACTTCACTTCCTTGTTCCTATAAATAATTACATTCATTGCATCTCGCCAGTATGAATTCTCCTCCTGTTTCGTGTAATGCCTGACTCCCCTACCTGACTATCTCTCCTGCATACAAATGTAATACATTGTTTAAACAGCTGAACGTTATCCAGATAAACGCCTACACATCTGTCGGGGACTCGTTCCTCTTTGTCGTCGCCATCTTGTGCCGCGCCAGGGTTTGCTCCGCGGGAGTGGTCCGCTGTTAGGAGCCCGACAAAACTGGTGCCCTTTACCACCAGCCAGTACCCACGCCGGCCCCCAGTCGCCCCCCAGAGACACGCCTGCCCACCGCTACTCCGATCGCAGATGTCTTCCGATGTATACGGAGCCACGACGCTGGCGTACTATGAATAAATATATAACGGAGAGCGAAGCATGTGACCATATGACAGGACGACCCATCCCGAGGCTAAACAAACACTTGCATGCCACGGGGGAAAACACGTCCGAAGAATGTGGTTCAATCATAAAATCGTATGTCAAGTCGAACTCTTTACACTTCTTTTGTCTCGCGTAATGTTCTGACTGGAATGAATCGCATGGACCAGACTACCAGAGAGTTCCACTTGTTCCCAGCAGTGGGCTGTCATCCTATTCTGTGTTTTGGTGGGTTCTTTTTTTTTTGTGATGCAGCTCTTTGCTGTTTACACTTTGACGCTAAACGAAAGTGAAAGCACAGTTCCCTTCTCCTGGCCCTCTGCTCTCCGTGTCACACCGAGGTAAGGGAAAGTTATTTTACATCTTTCAAGCCTCAGCGGTTGATTCAATTCATGAAAAAATAAAAAGAAATGACCACTGTCTATGCTGTCTGTCAACCACCAGTAAGAATGTACTTTATAGCCACCGCCGAACTGAATCGCTTTCAGCACTAGCAGACGAAGGCCCACGCTCTGCTGGGCTGACATGGGTTTGCCCTGGAGGAATGCTTGTTCCGCATGTTGCCATGGCGGGAACAGAAGGACGTTGGGTTCACACCGTAGTTACGAACCACCACATCGAGAACCAGCAATTAAGAAGCAACAGAAGATCGGTTACAAAGCAGAGTTAAGAGAGCGATGGGGCTTTGAGATCGAGATGAATCTGCAGTCCAATTCGGTCCCGCTTTCTCATCCCTCTCTGTGGCCCTCGTTGTTTGCTGGGAATCAATGATGCCAGGATTGAGTGAAAGCCCTGCATGCCTTCGCGCTGACTAAGACGTCACCAAATATGGAGAGTTATTGAGAAATGATGCATAGCCGCAACTCGATAAAGAAAGAAGCCGGTTCACTTTGTTCATCTTGATCCCTAGCTGCTGCCATCGTAAAGAACCCACGAAAGCAAGCTGTGACCTACACTGGTTACATGTCATTGTCTGATCACGGACAGATATCATAACTATCCTAATAAATATGGTCATCCAATCGATACAATTGAGGAGCATAGAATCCCTGTTTTAATTTCTGCTTTATTTCAAGTCTCATCCATCCCAGATGGGATGGAGAGAGTCCATGCATCTTTAGAACAACAGCAAGACGTGACCGATCGATCGGTCAATTGATTGGTTAACCAGGTTTGAATTGGGAATGCGGGTCCTTTTGTCTCGCCAGAATCGAGTTCAAGAATGAGACCTAAGCAGTTGTGTGGTCCCAATGGCTGGGACACGCACACAAGAACTGACACATACACAGCATAACTCATCCATCCAATTTCACTCTGGGTCTGGCTGGAACAGTGGATGGGGGGGAAAAATATTTTTTTGGGGGTAGGACTACTATTTAATTTTAAGGTTTCCACAAATGTGGACCTGTAAACATAACATTTACCACATAATAGGTTGGAAATGACCCCAACATATAATAATTATAAACCGCTATTTAGCTATACGTAGGTAATAAATGTCCGGTCGTGTCCCCGTCACCAGCATCAGACGGGAGAGCCACTGTTGAGTCTGGGTGGAGATGGAGTTCTTGGGCTCACACGCATACACACACATGACGCATAACACACACCCCTGGACTCAACGCCGTCCGCACTCCCTCCCCCTCTCCGTCCCTCGTTACAGGACGGTATGCCGCGAGTGATGCGACGCGCCCGCTGGCTGCGTCCTCCCCCCCGGTGTCTGAGCTGTGACCCCTCCCCTCCCTGACACCCTTCCCCCCTCCCACATGTGTTTGTGATGTTTTTGGCTAATCCCTAAACTGTGCCCCCCTTAGAGGAGCCTAGTTTGGGAATTACCCTTTCTTCCCCTCGTTTACCCTCTTGTTTTCCTTTTCTTATCTAATAATAAGGGGGCGCATGCGCCCCGACAGTCTCTCCGTCCTGTCTCCCCACACTGTCTTTTATGTTTCTTGGACAGGATGTGACTGGTAATTTCGTTGCTCTGTACTTGTGACATGTGCAATGACATTAACGTCTCTATTCTATTCAATTTCTTTAATACATTTCAAGGAAAGTAATACAAAGTAAATTGATAGCCATATAAATGCTATATTCCAAGGTCTGCAGTTTCCTGGTAAGTAGATAATAATGAGCACAAACTTCCTGGAAACGTGTTGGAAATAACAAGCAAATAATTGTATAGTTATATTGTATTTCCCGATAAGCAGTTGATAATTAGGTGGTCATTTATTTTATATAGTTCTAACAAGTTAATTGATACGCATAATGTGGCTCACATTCAAAGTATATCATTTTCCCCAAATTGTCCTTATCTGGTTGTGATGGCAAAGGGTGTAGGCCCACGGCAAAACAGAATCTGGGGGTTAACAACGTATAGCCCTTCCAGGCAGAGTAGTTGACCGCCTTGTTGTCAGTGATGGAATAGCAAAAGATCAAGCTTGGTGAGTTGCTAAAAGGTTGAGCCCAGACATACGCACATGCATGATTTAATACAAACCTTCAATAGGACTGTTACACGGTTTATATGTGCCAGGTAACATCGAATAAGTCGAAGCGGTTGTATTCAGACTGATTCCTATATATTTCTAGAGATCAAATCAGTAATGTAAAACGAATATAACATACAGACCTCATTTACATCATAAATTCAACTCAGGGCAGCAGGGGGTGAAGTGCGACTGCTTACCTTCAATATGCATATTTCTGCATAATAGGCGCACAGTTTTACATCTTTACTTCCAACTACATTCTGCCTTACTTCTGCAGATCATGCCAGTTTAACTCCCGGCTAGTTGATGTCTAGCCTCTGTTGAAAAGGACACAAAATTGAAGTGAGGCCAATACATTAAAGAACATTTTGTAACCATTTACATTATTCACAATCGCTGTATCATTTCAGCAGACCAATCCAACTTTGTAAAGGATAGCCATTTTTTGCTTTTGAAACCCCAATACATTAACAAATGTGACAGACTGCTGCGATATTTGTCAAAAATATGATAAATGTATTTTCGTTCTGTACCAGATTTGATTTATTGTTTGACATTTCAGTTCATCCATGGTACTGATATCACTAGCTGGACAAAAAGAGTGTAATATGTATTTGTATATATAAATACATGTCTTTTTTTTTTGGTGTGTATTGTTATCTTTCAGTCAAACAAATTCAATATAATAGATACCATGCGTACATTGGACTTGTTTTAGGATATGAACACGACCTTGGAAGTTTATTCCATTCCATTTATATAATTTAGTCTTTATGTGTTATGTGTAATGTGTTTATGTTGAGTGTTTATTCCTCCTACTTCAGTGAAACACTGTGAAGATCCTCATCCTGTGAGCAGAAAAAAAGTGTCCAGCTCAAACAAGATGTGCAACATGTCTGCAGCTTGAGGGCTGATGCCGATAAAGGCCTTCTCGGAATCACTTGGGGGGTGATCTTGAGGGACAGTGAGTGAGTCTAACCAATGAGTCTTCATTGTGTAGCACCAGAAAGGAGACGCTGTTGGAAGGAACACATTTCACCATTTCCATTCTAGACTTCTGAACGAAATGTAATATATGTTTTCCTCTCAGGTGGACAAAATAGGCATTTTTTTATAGCACTGATGAATCACAAGGAGCTTACTTTGGGACGAAACTAAAAAGCATGTTCTATCGTTAACGTCTTTAATGTATGGTCTTCAATTAACAAAATGCAATCAAGATTCCATAAAAATTTCAGGAAGTTAAAAGATCTATATCAATAACTTCACGGTGAATCACATGAGTCAATCATTTTCAATTTCCTGTGAGAATAAAAAACGACTGATTGAGCATTTTTTCTCTTTTTTTTCCCCCTTCAAAACTTCCAAGATGGTGGCCAATCACATTTTGAATGAGGCTTTGTTCTCCTCGGGGCACCGTGGCCATTCACGAAGATTGCCTTGTTAACCCACTCAGCAAAAGGCAAGAGTGCACTCTCCTTAATTCATAGACAACCAATCACTCCACAATGTTACACCACTGGCCTCCTACTCTTAAATATATAAAACTACAGACTCCGATCCCCTCCTCTTCCATTTAGACCGTCTTCCCTTAGGTTGTGGTAACTAATGACGGTTATTCGATGCATTTAATATAAGTGCACATGAATGTCATGAATACAATGTCAATTATAACATGGATGTATATATATACTTAAACAAGAGATTAATTGACAGTAGCAAGGAGGATTTTTGTGCTTATTAGAACATGGAGACTAACCATAAAACAAGAAGATCTTACTTCCTTTTGCTAGATACAGTATGTCACACTAGCTTGCTACTTGTTTTGCCAAGCACCAGCAGTCAGCAGCCGGGACAACGGCTATGGATTTGCATTGTAAATGGAGGCACAGAATACAGCACTTAATACATGTCAAATGGACGTCAGCCAATAGCATAAGAATAACAAGGAAAAATACATATATATATAATCCAGGACAGCTGAAGAGAATTACAAGGCACAGATTTATCCAAACATGTATGACAAAACAAAAAGACCATTACACATGCTGTCCTGTCAGAGCCAGACATTCATTCTCTCTAATGGTTTATTAATGCTGCGTTTTTTTGCTTCAGGGATACATTCCTTTTCCAGTGCCACACTTTCACTTTAAAATCAATCACTCATGTGCTCACTAATGGCAAATCATCTATCCTTGCAAGGGGGCGAAAACATTCAAAAGACCCACCTCAGGCTTCAGGACCTGATTAGGAAATATAGTTTTATTGGAGAATACACCTTATTGGATAACAACTTTTCAACCGTGTTTCCGATTAAAAAAAGAATCACCACGTGAAATCATAGCCTGTTCCGCCAGTAGTCCTTGCCTACTGAATTGGTTCAACTTTATCTCCCTACTGCACTCAATGTTGGAGTGTGTTTCTTTTTTCTTTACTCTGTCATGTCCATGTGAAGAGTGTCCTTGCGTCAGAGAAAGGCCTTTTAAGTCAGATGTATTATTAGTATTACGGGGGCCAAGCACAGTGTGTGGCACCCTGTTGCAATTTATAGTGTTTTCATCACTATTATTATGGTTAATAGTACACTATATCAAACAAGGATAAAAACAACCTCCCCATCAAGACCCTCCTCCACCAAGTCGAAGCCAGATTGTAAAGGTTATGTGGCGCTTTGGCAGTGGTCTTTGCTGCTGTAAGCACTCCAGACAGCCTTCGGAGAAGATGGAGGAGCGTAGAGGATGGAGGACGAAGAGGTCGCTGTATGCCCCCATGGTACTAAATGGATGGTCCAACTCAAACATCACCGTACGCCAGTTTGCACAATAGCTCAGTGCCAACAATGACATAAGGTCATGTGTGTCTTCCGAAAAAGGCATCTCTCTCTCTCTCTCTCTCTCTCTCTCTCTCTCTCTCTCTCTCTCTCTCTCTCTCTCTCTCTCTCTCTCTCTCTCTCTCTCTCTCTCTCTCTCTCTCTCTCTCTCTCTCACAATTTGTGGTTGTAGCCATGCCAAACGGTCATAATTAAGTATGTATAATAATCATCCTTTGTTCCTCTGTTCCACCTGTTACTTATAGATATGACATCCCCCATTGTTCAGCACAGAGGTTTCAGGGGCTGTAAAATGCTGATACATAAATACAAAAGATCAATCCAATGGCAGCACATACAATAATGTTTGCTTTGAATTTTGGAAATAAGCATCGTAATAAGGATGATCATTGTATAATTCCTTGCAAAATCTCCATTTATCACGGTGGGTGATGAATATTCCCCTCCTACCACAAGAACTACCTGATAAACACAAATTAGTCCCACTTCCATATAACCAGAGCAAGCAAGATAGCTTTTTAAGGCAATCTGATTTGCTCGTGTTAGTTCAATAGTGAAACGCCCACGTAGCAACTGCAATCTGCAATACTATAATGCTGAAGCACAGAAACAGAGCATGATTGGGTTCTTATCTTAGCACCTTGAAGATGGAACACACTTCCAGCCAGCAATCAAATGGATGCGTTAAAGGGTTATTCCTTCGCAATTAAGAAATACCATATGCGCTTTACAAATGCTTCAAGGGTGTTTATAGCCTATATATTTATCAGCGTTTTCTGGGACCATAGTGTGTGAAGTGTAAGAATGGATTGTTTTATTTGGTGGATTATTATTATTATTTGGTGGCAACCATTGTGGAGGCGGGATAGGCGGAGGTGGAAGTTATATTTGCAACAAATAAATATTGAAAGTGTGATTCATCGGGTATGGCTTATTTTGAACCTGGGGAGGGGGGCAAATGCTTGTTTATGTTATGCGTTTGTGTTTTACAAACACATACAATCTTAACAACTTTTATGGGCACGTGTCATAAAAACAGTACCAAGCCACGACAATAATAATATTGAATGAATTTAGAAACCTTTCAGTAGAACCAATTCAGAAGAACACTGACCATGTCAGTGTTCAGAATAAGCTCCCAATGTAATGACCTTCACAGCCTTTCTCTTTGCATTGAATCCATCATATAGGGCTTTATAATCTCAGTCATCGTGGCATTTATTTATTCCCAATACACCAACAAATTCCGAGGACTCAAGAGAGTTGTGGTAATTTAAAATCCCCTAATCAATGAAAATATACCTAATCAATGTAAATAAACATAGACGGATGAAACGCTTGTGGCAGTCTAAACGCATCAATGACTCCTGATAATGACAAATAAATTCACAATTAATTACAAAACAATGTCCAAAAAAACATTAGGCTATTACAAACAAAAAAACGAACATTCCAAGGGCGGCGTTCATTGAAATGTACATTGCAATGTTCAAGCCCAAAACAAACAAGCTCATGTTAAACTGTCTCTTTAAAAAACACTCGTATTTATTTGCAAAGTCAAACGTAGGATAAACAAACAAATCCATCTCGTATTGTTCATTACCGGAGGAGAGATGAACTAAGCATTTTTTCCTTAAATCATTTTCCCTTTCATTTTCTTTCTGTCGTGTTTTTTTTTTTTTTTTTGAGCTTTTACACGTAGAGACCTCATCAGCTGTCAGACACCTGCCTGTCGGGGAGACGGCGTCGACAGGCAGCCCAGGGACGCGGAGTGACAGTGGGAAACGTCCGACCTCAACGGCATCAAGAGGGAAATGGCTCCCCGTAATGAGCCACGCACGCGCCGCTATCTCACACCCAACACCGCCGACGACACCCTGTCGACCGATCCCGTTGTTAATTTTTTTGGTGTCTCTGCGTCTTTAAAATCCCATTGAGGCTGATTTGATTTCATGTGTACTTAAAATTCGCCCCATAACGTGTAGGCAACCCATTTACCCGTAATGGATCCAATGACCTTATGTCTCAGAAGCGTCTGTTTTGCGCGCTTCCTTACGCCCCCTTTCGTCGCCGTAGCTGCATTTATTTGTGTTTCTCTCACACCCCCCCCCCCCCCCCCCCCCCCCCGGCGCCAGTCCAGTTCAGCAGGGAGCTCATTAGCTCCTGTGTGATGATGAACACGTCGACTTTGCTGAGGGATAATTGTGGTTTGTCACTCAGACTGCTGGCGTGCGTGCTCGCCTGTCGCACGGTGATAGCGGTGTGAGACTTGCTCAGACTCAGTCATTTAGCTAATCGCACAGTTGGCTCCCGTAATAACGGCTGTAGTGCCCAAGTTAAAGGACAGCTAAATTGTAGGCTATATCGCAATTTGCAATGTACTCACCCCTATTGTTCCACAATCAGCCTGCGGATCTGTTTGTTGTTTATTGTTTGACAACCACAAACTCACAAAGTCCCCCACAGGTAATTACATTAATGATGGCACCGTAGAGACGCATTAGAAAGGAACACCATCTGCTGCCTGCACCAAAAAACCGACTAACATTTCGATTAAGTGTAAAAAACAAAAAATATATAATCCATTAACTATAAACAATGCCATTAACTGTAATTTCTCCACCAAAGAGTATTATTTCGGGACATTTGGATCAGTGTGGATTTTCGAAAGAAATATCCCAAACTTTTTTTTATATTATTCACTAAATCAACATAATATTCAAGCAGCCATGTTTTATTTGGAAGAAATATACTCCACCAGAACACAAAGTCATTGGGCTGTAAAAGATAGACAAGACAGGCAGATGCAAAAACAAACGCGCACATACGCGCACGCGCACGCACGCGCACACGCACACACACACACACACACACACACACACACAAACACACACACACACAACACACACACACACCACACAACACACACACACACACCAAAATTCCTAGCTCCTCTGTCAACCGAGCTTCTTAAAAGTCAACTTTTAAATCGCATCACATGTCGACACCAGGGAAGGGAGAAGCTCATTTTGTCAGCGGGGTAAATGATTGTCTCGCTTCCTTGGTTCTCCCTTGTTTCAGCGAGCAAAGACTCTCTCTTAATCTCCTGCCGGAATGAGACTATAAACAATGAGGAACCGCCAGACATCTCCTCCTCCCCGCCGATGTTGCAAAGGTTGAAGTTAGCCTTGGGCAAAGCCGTAAGTGCTTCATGCTCTCTCTCTCTCTCTCTCTCTCTCTCTCTCTCTCTCTCTCTCTCTCTCTCTCCGTCTCTCTCTCTTCTCCTCTCATCTCTCCTCTCTCTCTCTCTCTCTCTCTCCTCTCTCTCTCCTCCTCTCTCTCTCTCCTCTCTCTCTCTCTCTCTCTCTCTCTCTCTGTCTAGTAACCCGTTCTGTTTTGGGAACCTTTCTGTGGAAAAAGGGCGGGCCCAGCCATGGCGGGCTGCGGTGTATTTTCAGGATAAACGGATGGCGGTTGTAATGGAACCTACGTGGTGTATTGCATTGCAATTAGAAGGAGAGCAGGGAAGTTATTTTGTTCCTTGGTGGTTTTAATGGGCATTCCCCTGCCGGCTTGGGCACGTTGTCTCTCAATTGAAAGAATTCAGGCTTTAAAGAATTCACCTTTTCCGAGGAGAAATGTGTGTGTGTTCATGACAGACTGTGTGGCTCATCATAGCCAGGCGCTACACAACTTGGATGTAAAACTTTTTTTCCCCCAGAACGATGAAAATACATGTGTATTCACTGTAGTCCTCTCTGTCCTGAAATATACAGCCAAGTGCTGTTTTTGTGTTTTTGTGTTTGTGTTTGTGTGTGTGTGTGTGTGTGTGTGTGTGTGTGTCTGTGTGTGTGTGTGTGTGTGCGTGTGTGTGTGTGTGTTGTGTGTGTGTGTGTGTGTGTGCGTGTGCGTGTGCGTGTGCGTGTGTGTGTGTGTGTGTGTGGGTTCAGACCAGGCCTCTCCACAGCTCTCTCACCAAGTAATTTGCATTGGATTAGTCTCCATTCCTCATTAACCTTTGTGCTCAGGCGTATCCTTGGGCACCATTCTCTGTATCTCTCAATTCGCCCCCTCTCTCCGTCTCTTTTCTCTCTTTTTCCTCTTCCTCTATTCCTCTCCCCCTCTGCCGAGTTGAACACTTCTGATCTGATGCCTCACTATCACTCCTGGGCAGCAGATACTTCAGAGCCTGTGCTCTCTGGCTCTCTGTAGCCCGGCGCCCTGTCCCTGCCTCAGTCCTCCCCCCCCCCCCCCCCCTGATAAAAGGCTTCTATCGTGGCTGCTGCACGGTCGCAGAACCCCCTCTCAGCCAAGCACCTGAGGGCTGTCCTTTAACTCGCCTACTGTCCCCACACATCTAATGGGAAATATGAATATATACACGTCCTCCTCTGGCAGCCCCCTTATGCCTCACTCTCTCCCCTTATCGCCATTTGAAGTGGGGAATCTCATTCCAATTTCAGTATAGCCCCGTCTAGTGTTTTTTCTAAAAAAAATGGGGATATTTTAAACGTTGAGGCTATGGGCCACTCGACAAAATGCACAATCACCCAACTTTGAAGGTCACCTGAACTGTGACAAATGATGACGTCTGAAGCAAAGTTGAAGTAGAAAGTGCTCAACAGCTGTTGTGTTGTGTGATTGAAATACGTGTGTTATTCAAGGTTGACTTTGGGGGCTTTAAGAGATCTTCCTCAGTTGTTTATTCATTCTGTATGTGACTAAAACATGCTGTTTTTGCAGCAATTTACTGAAAGGATGTTTTCTACATCTGAAGAACGTACTGGTAGTCACGGTGAAGCAGTACGACCGCAGCCCAAGTAGGACTCTAACGAAGCATAAAGAAGAATGTATGAGGTATGTTTAAATAAAGCTCCCACACATTGCCTGTAGACCTAGATGAGAGTAGGACGGTAATGAATAGATTCCGGTCCACATCCACCAAAACAGTAATGAATTCATGTCCCGCTGTGAAAAGTGTGGCATATGAGTACATCAAAGAGATTGCGTTGTTGTTTTGTTTTTAATTGTCGTCAACCGGCTGCCTCGAGGTTTCAAAGATAAAGATGACGGTATACCGTTTTGTCTACTCTATAGACACAATTATCCCTGACATCCTTAAAAGTGAAACCCAACACGAGGAGTTATTCATATATCATATATATATATATATATATATCATATATCCGGGCGACTTGGTTTTCGACCCAATTTCTCTATGTTCATCACCTTTCATTCCCCCACCCCCGTACTATTCTCAATCTCACTCAAAAACCTTGACATCATCCTGCTTTCCTCAGCTGGGCAATGCATTTACCCACCTGCCACTTCCCACCCCCTGCTGAGTTAACCATTATCATCTGTGGCAATCGTCCTACCATTATCCTACCATACCATCAGCCCCCTGCCCCCCCAGCTACGCCCCCCTTCGCTTTGAATCAGACCAGGTCTCAACCCCCACCCGGACTTCGGATCCCCTGACTGCATCCTGATCTTAATAAGAGGAGCTAAATCGAGGCCTCGAAGCAGGGAGTCGCTTCAGCTCTTGATTGCGGCCACTCACTGGCTCTCCACCAGTAGCGTGCTCCACCGCCTTCCCACAATAAAAACCCGCGCCAGGCCTCCCAACAACCGAGCCGGCCGGCGGCCACTCTGACGCAATCTGTAGCCCCCAGTGAGTCTGCGATGTGTAGGCATTTTATGCTCGTTTATCCTGCTGTTTATCCCCCCCCCCCCCCCCCCCCCCCCCCCCCCCCCCCCCCACCCCCCCCCCCTCCTGCTGCTGCCACGCCCACATCCCGCCATTTTGATCCTATGGCGGAGTCAATTCTGCCACCCGTTTCAGCAAAGCCGTGATTATTATTCGTGTCCTCATGGCTTGAAACCCGAACAAAGAGAACAGAAAATTGCGGTCGGACTAACTCCCCGCGGTATTGGAATCAGGTTGCTTTTTCGGAGAGGAAAAAAAAAGGTGTGATTGTTTAGAAAGTCTCAACGGTGGGTTTCATTTATCGGAGTCTGGCAGCCATAGATTTAAAAAGTAATATGATGAAGCGACTAACGGATTGTTGAGCCGCGGCGCTGCGCGCGTGCTGTGATGATGAGCCCTCTGCCTTTTCATGGGTCCTGATCACGTTCCTTTCGGAGTGTGAGCGGCGGTGGATTGATCGGAATTTAATTGCACATCTCTGCGCTCTCACCAGCTCATGGACACTTTTTTTCGATGCCCGTTGCCTCGCTGCGTGTTTTGGAATCGCGTTTATTTGCGGAGGAAAAACACAGATGGAACATGGGATTTGATGTGTTTACAAGTAAACGCCGCCGCCACAACTTCGGAAAGTACACATCGCCAATGGAGGAAATTGCTCGTCACTTTGTCACTTTTCTCTATGGCTGTCTGACTGTATTACTAGAGTTTTCCTAAAAAATATATACATAGAGATATAAATATAGGAAAATAAAGAATGTCAGTGTGTGGCTCTTGAATCGACTCCATCAGACCTTCACTTCCAACCACACATTTCTGTTCTGCAGACGGCCTGGCTTCGCTTTTTTATCTGTTGACACAGCGATGACAACATTTCAAATGTGATAAGTGAACAGACAGATTGGCACTGCTCCGAAAGCACCCTATTTATTTCATTTTGTAATGGGATTTTATCAATGCCCCTGCCAGCGTGGTGTTCTCTGCAATCAACAAGAGGACAGCGCCAGAGCGGTGGAAGGGACAGAGCATGCCCTCTGCGACTGTGCATCAAGACATCCTCAGAGCTTCTTCTAAATGAGCCATCGCTTCCGTCACTCAGCGCATGGCATATCTGCATATCAAAGGAATCGATCACACATTGTCATGCATTTCATACCGCTGGGTCAAACGTCAATGGACAGATTGTGTGTGTGTGCAGGTGTGTGCGTGCCTGTGCGTGTGTGTATGTCTTTTGATTGTGTGTGCTTGTGTGTGTGTGGATGTCTGTGTGTATGGGCGTGTGTGTGTGCACATATCAGTGTGTGTGTGTGTGTGTGTGTGTGTGTGTGTGTGTGTGTGTGTGTGTGTGTGTGTGTGTGTGTGTGTGTGTGTGTGTGTGTGTGTGTCTGTGTGCCTGTAATCCGTTTAACTTTTCAGTGATCTTAACTTAAATCACTTGGCGACAAAGATTCCGGGCAGTTTGCATCGCTGAGCAGTGAGCATCTAACCACGGCGGAACGTTTCAAACCCCCTTTCAGAACAGCCCCGAGGCACTGAGCTCATTCCCAAGGTGTACGGGGAGAATGCACGGGAGAGGCACCTGACGTCAACATCACAGAGACAGACAGCACATTGTGACTTTGACAAATTAGGGCTAATTGGTAAAGAGGAATCACAGCCCAAGGGAATCCCGCGTGGGGAGTTGAAGGGAAACACACGCACATATATGCCCACATACACACACACATGGACATACAAACTCATGCGCACACACACACACACACACACACACACACACACACACACACACACACACACACACACACACACACACACACACACACACACCACACCACACACACACACACCACACACACACACACACACACACACACACACACACACACACACATACTTTGGCGTCCCGTCCCTTAAACCTTGGTTCCGGACGGACCCGAGGTTTCATCCTGGACTGCAAACACTACCGTCATCCACCAGCCGGCGACGGAGAGCACCCGTTGAACCCCAATCAGCGAGATGGGAGACACCTGGCTGGACAGCCAGGGAGACACTATAAAAGACACTCGGGAGCAGACAAGGCCGGAGAAGGAAGTGCTCGGGTCGGCGAGCGACTAGAGGCTCACGGAGGCCCTAGAGACCGCGAGTATATTATTTGTCTAAGATGTATGCAATGAATGCCGAGTGCGGCTTAACCCTCGCTTAACGTGAGATTCGTACCGGCTCTTTGGGGGAGATACAAATACACAGACAGACAGACAGACAAGGTTTCGGGTCAGTCATACAAAAAAGGCGGTAAAACCACAAGGGAGAGACCTAGCCGGCTAGGTCGGCTTTGTTTAAACCATCTCCTCTTTTGCTTTTGGGGACAGGGGCGCGGCCAAGAACAACAGTGTTGATAACGCCTGCCCCTGAGTCACGCCAGGAGAGGTGAGGGGGGGTTCACCGCTAAGACACACGTCCCCGACTTGAAGCATAGCAATCCGCATCACATTGCAGGATCAATGACCCGTGAAATAACGGGGGGGGGGGGGGGGCGGGGCGGGAGGCCTCGGAGCGCAGTGCGGCGTGTGGCAGGGAAGGGGGTGAGAACCCAGAGCCTCGGTGTCTACCTCTGTTTCTCACTCTCGGGGCGCCATCAATCCCGCCTCTCGTTGCCCGCTTTGTTTCAATGAAATGTGTTTCTGTGGAATGTGTTTGGATGAAATGTGTTTGGGTGAAGTGTGTTTCAATCCCGTTTCAGAGGGGGCTGAAACTTCAGCGATAGTGCCTCTGAGTTGTGCTCTTTTTCTGACCGGGGGTAGTGTGAGGAGAAGGTGGGAGGGGGGAGGGGGGGGATTTTATCACCTCTAGCGAGTTATAAAGTATATGAACCTTGAGTTTGATGTAATTGGGGCATTTTCGAAAGGTTAACAGCAGTCCAAGAGCCTGGCGAGATGAAGGTCTTTGCCCAAAGACCACGGCATCATTACAACCACCATTTATAACTCCTCTCTCTGCATGGCTGCCTAAGAACCGCTTCACATTAAGAATCGATTTTACGTTATTTGGTTCAGGCCGCCTTCATTTGAGAAATAAACAATCAAATAAGGGAAAGTAAAGGTAAATCCATAGGATGCCGGGCTGAATAATGATTTTAATTTCCTTAATAACAAACAACAGTTACCTCCGTCCGCTCCAAGCACTGAGCAGACCAATGCATCCTGAGCTTTTGTTCATTTTGAGCCATGAAGAAGGGGAAAATAGTGGCACAAGAAAAACAGGACATTGATATGAAAACGTTCATTGAAGGCTGTCTGACCTACACAAAGTGGGGGAGTTCTGCCCAGCATGAGAGCAGTTCAGTCATCTAATTCAAAGCACTGGCCAACAGCACCTTTCATAGAAGCCTTTTATTGGGTTCTAAAAGTCTTCCCATGCACAGCTGCCATGTGTTCACAGATAAAAACCCAAGTCAAAAACGGTGATCCTCTCCAACCACTCAGAGCCAGCTAACAACATCCAGGGATGGAGTCATTGAAAGGCTTGTTCGTTATTTATTTGGGATTTGAAGGGTCTTCTTTGTAGGTAACTCTGACAGAAGCAGAGGCAGGAAAGCACATCAATGTGCTCCTTTGTTAGCAGTGCGATCCCACCAGGTATACGAGCCAGACGGTATCTCTGCCAAACAAATAGATGATAAAAAAAATGACAGAGAGCGTCAACTTGTCTTAAACACACAGTAAACATTAATTCTTCAGTAGAACGGATCAGGAAAAGCACGACCTGGAACCTCTGGCTTGACCACAGCAGACACGTTCACCATAGGGACTCCGACAGTGTCGTCAGATACTAAGACGTCTCGATGATTAAATGTGGGTTAGGGCTGCCGTTTAAGAATGCATGTAGAGGTAGGGTGAGGGCACAGGGTATCAAACGCTGGGTATCAGCCCTACCACCCCCACACACACACGATAAATGATGCAGGAGCTAATCCGAATGCATTCCACACCACTCTGTGCTCAAGGTCCATATCTCTCTTAACGGTGATTGGGGCTACTTTTGGATGAGGCACACCAGAGGATTTTTATATCCTGTGTTTAATGAGCCTCCAACATTTTTCTGCCAGCTAATGAGACTTTTGACGGTCTCAATTATTCTACTCGGTTCTCGTCCAGCTCTTGCCTTGCTGGACGTAACACATGCAACATCTTGGGACGAGACACATGTCCATTCTGAGTCTGCCTCATGTATTTTTATGTATATATTTTATACGTATATATATATATATATAAATACATATTGTTTTATCCGACCACACTCTGTTTTTCTCTCCCTCCACGGTGTTCCAGCAAATCGTCCATCTCAACTACCTTCATCTCTCTTTTTGGCGGTTTGCAGTTCGATATCATCATTTTGCCTTCATTTTTTGTATTTTATCGCCTGCCGTGCTACTTGTGGTCTCTATATGTGTTCTTTGGCATAGTGAGCCTCCAAACTCAACGAGGGCATCATTCGGTTGTTGGTGGTGAGCCCTGTGGCGACAGACCGTCCGGACGGCGATCAGAATTTTAACGAGCAGCCGCTAATGTGCGGGGAACTCAGCAGGAGGAGGGATGCTTGCTATGTGCACAAGAGCACATGGGGGGAGGGGGATTCCACAGAGTTCGCCCAGACTTTGAGACGGACTGCTGCTATCATTAGAGTTTACCCTGGAACTTAAACGACACGAGGCTGGAGTGAGTGAGCATATATTTTAGATGTCTGCAGAAATAAATAATGCAATTATCCTTTGTGTCACATTTTCCATCATGGAAATCTTTTGGCCGATTTCCTCATGGGGAAATGCCCTTTGTTGCAATGCAACACAATTCAAATTAAAAAAGAAGGAGAGAAGGTGGGACATTTTTAATATTAATCTCTTATATATACAGATATAAATAGATTTGCTATTAAATATAATAAGCAATTGAGGATGAAAGTGATGAAACCTAAAACACTTTTGGATTGAGTGTTAAAAGGAACTTTTAGGTGGAGTAATATTCAAATAGCTGGTGTAATCTTACTGCCTGAGAATGTTGCGTCTTTAAATGCCCTAATAACTCTAGAAAGAACAGGCAATTATTACTACTGGGTTGAAGTATTACTGCAGAACTGTTTAGGTGTAAGAAACGGGTCAAATGTGCTTCTTATTTCGGCAATGATCCTCTCAATGCCCTTACAAACAACATCTGGTTCAAAACGCTACAGGGAGGGGGCATGCTAGGATGTTTTGCAATTACTCCACATTTGTAAACACCCACCCATCCTACATTATGATACGCTGATTGGAGGCATAACACGTTGTGGACACATTGAAAATGAGGGTATTTTAAATGTAAAATGGCTCTATCCTTCCAAATGGGTCCACATATCTCATTATACTGCAGGATGATCACTCAGTAGACTCCAGTGAGTCAGTCAATCGCCATGTGGAGCCTTTTGCATGCATTTACATCTCTCTCACACAATTAGCGCAGACTACTCTTCCCTATTATGAGGCATCACCCAGCAAGCCTTCTTTGACGAAGGTCGCAATCTATGGAAAAACACTGTGTGCACTGCTTTGTCCATGAGAGCACCGAATTCATACACGCATTAGGGCCCCTGTTTGAGGAATACGATGTAGAGTGGCTATGACTACTAATGATAAAGTGTGCTCGTTTCAAGTCCAATTTGTATACGAAAAAAAAAAAAAATCTTTAAATGACTGAATGACGCACAAAGGCAACTAATCACTGCTACAATCGTAATCTGCCAGAATTGAAGGCTGAGGGTAATGTTGTTGTTGTTTAATGTAGTAGCAGTATGGACACCTACGGATATACATGGATGTACGCTTGGCTTGAGAGTCTCTTGTTGCGACTGCAGGCTTGGTGGTCGGGGCTGCTGGGACTGAATGAGAATGCAGGACCACATTGCCAGACTAACGGCTGTGTCATGCCAGTTTTGCCTCCGCTTCGAGCCAGACATGCAAAATGGTGGATATCTCAGATGTGTTCCCTGCTTGGCAAAGATTCACCTATCGTAGCCTTTTCTTTCAATCTGGATTTCAGGTTTGGATGAGGGACGACGATCTAATAATACTCATCTATGTGTAAGTACATTAGCACCACTGAATGATGTCTAGTTTGACTGCATGAGATCCATGTTGTGACTGAAGGAAGTTGACATTGTTTAATTTCTAGTGATGATAAAATACATTCACAAGCTGTCACACGTACATAATCCCCCAGCGCCAAACGGTGCATTGTATCTTTCATCCGCCCTTGGACGGATGAGGGATGAAGGCAGTGGATCAACCCCTTTGAGCAGAGACAAAGGATGCCTGCTGTATTATTGGAAGCATGGGGAACATGCACAGCAGGTACAGACAACCACAGACGCATGGCAACATACCTCACATTACACACACACACAAGAACAAGCACATCTACACAAACACGCACACAGTTGAACAGACACACACACACACACACACTCACTCACACACAAGAACAATCACAACCACATACACACACTCTCACACACACACACACACACACACACACACACACACACACACACACACACACACACACACACACACACACACACACACACTCTCAAACACACTCTGCCACACTCCTAAACAGACACTCTCTAACACACACACATACACACTGAAACACACTCTCCCACACACACACACACACTCTCAAACACACTATCCCACACAGACACACAGACAAAAACACACAAACACTCTCAAACACACACACACTCCCAAACACACTCTCCCACACACAAAGACACACACACCCCCGCTGAGTCAGATCAGCTCCCATACTGCATAGATCAGGGTGACACGACATGAGAAGAAACACTCTCACTGCAGGGTCTCTGGTTCAATTAATGAAGTGATGACAGTCTACACTTACTAATGAGACATTAGGATGCAGGGCCCGCGGAGAGACGCATTGTGTCTTTGCCAAGCTCTCTCCGGGGTTTCTGAACGCTATATAGCGCCAGTGTATAAGCAGGAGCTTAGCACAAGGCTCGGGCATTACCAAAACCAAAACGTTACGCACAAGGGGGTAGGTGTCTGCGGGTGGCTGTCCGTGCGAGCACCGTGCAAGCGTATCTCGTGGGGGAGGAGGGCTTATAGAATTATTTAGGATCGTTAAGCCATTTGCAGCAGCTCATTGGGGGGGGGGGGGGGGGGGATGTGTTTCATTTATGTGTTCTAGCTACTAATATGTAGGATTTGAGTTATAAAATGATGGAAATCGTACCGGCCAATGCTTGCAAGTGGCATAAAGTAAAAACCAAACAATGAGCTTAGTAACAGAATCACAAAGGGCACACACTCATTAATGTCAGTCAAGCAAGAGTTTTGAATGTGTTAATCCTCGGATAATCATTGTTCTGCATTCTCCACAGCCCTGACCTAAAACTAATGATCTGCATTGCAAGACTGCCGACACCTGTATCAATTCATCTCCTCATTTAGTCCTATGACATAACGTGCCCTCAGATGTCACAAAGACTGCATTCACAGAGTGAATGTCACCGATGTGTATACATGTGTTTGCAACGCAAAACCAAAGAGCTCTTTGAAAAGGTTGTTTGCCGCCGTGTGCAAGGTCATGGCAAACGAAAAAAAACCTCTTCAAGCAACGGATACGATATTCTTTTGTTAGTGGCGCATACAGCACATCATCAGGGTTTACATAAGAATCTAGAGTGTTATTATCAGTGACAAAATCATTCTATTTATTGTTGGGAATAAGCCACAGCCACGAATATGCATCACCACACAGGGGTTATGTATACCCTCCTGATCTTGATGTGAAATGACCCACAACAACATATCCACTTCCCTGATGAAGTCCTCATGATAAACAAACAGTATGATTGAGGGAAAGACGGCAAAAAATGACCAGAATCATAAACGGACGATCATTACCATAGAGGCAGTGCTGCGAATCCACTGCTTATACTTAGTAAATCCATTTAATAAACACCCATACAAATTGACTTCCACGGATAATCGACCAGTTGCTATGTTCCCTTTCATCCTGCAGTCTTTTTTTTTTGACCAACCTAATTGTTTATGAACTGGTAGGAAATGCAAAAACATGCAATAAAAAGGTCTCATCCAATGACATTTGGAACAGATCACCTCCTGCGTTCCTTTTCTTCTCATACTCTTCCAGGCCCTTTGACGCCGTGTCCAGATGCCTTAGGGTTTCGGGGCAGGTGTTGCCAATGGTTACTAGGTCAGCTGTTTGCTGGGGGCCGTGGGAGTCGGTGGGAAAGGAAGATGCAGAAATAGGTCAATGATGAGATGGACCGGGAACTCTGAAATTGGCCCCCCAACAGATCTCTAATAGAGCTCCTGTGATTAAGAATGATCCAATGTATGATTGATGGTTCTATCTTAGATTGCCTCTGCAACGCTTCACAAAGACTTACAACTGGCTGGGTCAGGTATATATAGGGAACTTTAGCATTTGGGTGATAAGAGCCCATACAAAAGACGTCATTTGTGTGTGCGTGCGTGCGTGCGTGCGTGCGTGCGTGCGTGCGTGCGTGCGTGCGTGCGTGCGTGCGTGCGTGCGTGTATACACGTGTGCAAGCATTTGTGTGTGAGCAAGAGTTTTAGTTGGTGCCAATCTACGAGAGCCAGGAGAGATGGCTTGTGTGCCGGGCAGAATGCTGCAGCCCTCACTCTCCTTTAGCAAGGTAGCTCAAATCAAAGGCTAGCACCTGTCTGTGTTCGCTGCCTGTCCGACCAGCAGAAGATCCTGGCCAGCATGGCCTCAAGGAAGAAACAATTGGATCCCAGCGGACACACTTCTTCTCTCTCTCGCTCTCTAGCTGGCTTTGTCTTTCGTGGCTTCTGGCTTCCCTCGCTCTCTTCTGCCCTCTCTTTTTCTCCCCTCCCACCTCCTTGGTTACTCTTCAGATGTTGGATTTCAGCTTACGGTGCTGTGTAGTTGGTTTCAACAATGATAACCTCGTGCCACCGAAGGGCCGAGACCGAGAGAAGAGGTAAGAAGACACACAATGCAACAACATCAAAAAATGACAAAGAAACGCGGCGGACAATGGAACTGTAAGTGCCAATGCAATGGACGAAAAAAAGGGAGGAACGAATTGAAGATATGTGTCATTCATGAAGAGAGAGCCAAAGTAAGGGGCACCAGGTCTCAATTCTCCGGAAATTGGGTAGTTATTTTGTTACACGTCGACTTTCACGGCAACGGTGGGCGCGAAAAAAAACATAGGAGGTGAGAGGATGTGGGGGGGGGGGGGGGGGCAAAGGAGGCAGCGCACGCACACTGCTGAGCAAGTCCGACGCAGTGGAGGGACGAGTGACAGCCCTCTGTTCGGCTCCTAGCACAGATCCTCCCCGACCCCCCCCCCCCCCCCCCCTC
Source organism: Gadus chalcogrammus (assembly GCF_026213295.1). NCBI lineage: Eukaryota > Metazoa > Chordata > Actinopteri > Gadiformes > Gadidae > Gadus > Gadus chalcogrammus. Next base: position 22,484,419 of record NC_079414.1, on the reverse strand, counting down.
CCACCTTCTCCACTGCAGTGTCGGAGACCAAAAGAGACACGGACACAGGAGGACTCAGCTCGGTGCAGATTGATTCACGAGGGAAAGGGCCACTCCACGCTGCCCCGGAGTACGTCGCCGGAGAAATCACCAGAGAGACGGACAGGCCCTCAACCCTGGAAGCTGTTAATTGCAGGACAGGTTAAAACACTATCCCTTCCTCAGGCAATTTCTCCCTTTTCTTCCCCACCCCTCCCGAGAGTGCTCGGCTATAAGCTGCCACCGCATGGCCCTTCCAATCAAAGCCCTTGGGGACCTGCGCTGGGCCCGCCCACATCCATCAGCCGAGATTGGTAAAGTTCAAGCTCTAATTAGTTGAGTCTGCGAGGAAAAAGGAAATCCTGCAATCAAGGCACAGCCATCGGTCCGCGTGATAATGATGACAGAGCGCCGTTCATACCGTACCGGAGGCGCGATCGAAAGACACGTCAAGGGGTTAGGGACAAAACTTGATTGTGCAACATTAAGGGTTGACCTCTCCATCGTGGGACGTTCCTACCTGGGCTTATTCCCGACTTTGGCAAGGCTTTGCTTTTCCTGCACAGTTGTGCTGAGGTAGACAGAATATATAGATATGGCTTAGAAAGAGATATCTTTATACATGATGGAGCTTGACTAAACTGCTAAAGGTTGATCTGAAAAGAGAGCCATGATCTGAAGGTATTCGTGAGTAATCAAAGTTCAAGCGTTTTAAGAAGCAGTAAGGGCGGCTATTCCTCATCATTGCTGGCTCTCCCCCCCCCCCTGGGAAGGCGGGTAGCATTAGCAATAGAGTAAAAGCTATGGGCCAGCTGTGCTGATGGTCCTGCACTACACCGAGTTCAGAGGACACCACGGCCCAGCACTCTCATCCTGACCGCCGCTCTCTCAGTTTACCACCCGTCAGGTGAAAACAGTGAGCTCACTGCGACCCAAAGACACACGGTCAAGTGATGGGCTCCTGTGTTCTACCCCCATACAAGTTATTCAGTCTGCATATACATCTCCCTTAATACTCGCTTTCCATGATTAGGATAGAAAACCCAATCACTAAGTGTATTTGTCCAAACTCTTACTAAAACCTGCTTTGGAAGAAGCTTATGTCTGTTAAATATTAAAACTAAAGGCTAACATTAAGGGGGATTTAAGTCAATCCTCCTAATGGGGATTCACAGTTGGTTAGGACCAACAAAGTTAAACAGGAATGGAGCCATTCCTGTTTAACTTTATGCTTAAGGCAGAGCAAACCCCTGAACGCAAGGACATCAGATTTGTATCTGACCTCGGAAAAAACCAAACAGATATCATTGTCCGAATGCAGAGACGAGCACGTATCCAAACCGAAAGGCGTCTGCAGCCCGGAAACCCCTCCACCACCTCTGCCACATCCATTGGGAATATTCTACTCCCCAAAAAAGAAAGTGCATTCAGACCCAGACTGCGATCTAAAACACACCCAAATAGCTATAGGCATCGCGAGTTCTCTTGCCAGGGCAGCTGTGAAGCGCTGGCACCTTCTCTCAGGCTGCCTGGGAAGAGAAGAGCAGTCTTCTTAATTGATAATCATTCACCCTCCCTGTCTGCCATGGATTTATGGCTGTGCAGCACTGAGCCCCCACCGGGCTGCCTGACCGGGATTGGAATGACCCTCAGAGTGCTCCCATTTACCATCCTGCCTGCGGAGGAACCAGACACCTCAGTCTGCGGTTACTAATGTCCATTTACCACATTTATGTATTTCGGGAAAATAGGCCGCTTATGGGTTTTTAGTGAATTGTTGCGGTTTGAGAGGAGAATGCATCGTTTTTGTATATTTGTTTGTTAAGTCATGATGCTTGCTTTGTTGGGCGAGTTATTCTCAAAAAGTGTGGCTGGAAAGTGAAGAGGTCATGGGAAGGTTCTGTAAGGTGGGAAGCAGATAGAGAGATGTTAGTCACATAATCAATAGGTGACAAAATGGATGCTTCCACAGAACCAGAATAATACAGATTGGATACTTTTGGTAAGTAAGTAAAATGCCATCAATATGATACATGTGTACAACATGCTGATTTAATGAAACCTTGTTATTATTCATGGGGCTGATTTATCCAACAAGGCGTGAAAACAGAAATCAACAAATCAAATCAACAAGGGAGACCCTCGCCTTCCCTTCGCGATGAGTCGGTGACAAGTCACGTTCGCTGGCCGGCCTCCAGTGGGCTTTCGGAGGGGGCGGCAACACATGTAATATGTATCGCGCGATGCCTTTCTAAATCCATAAAATCGTGTTCTCGCTCAAAGTCATAAATGAAAGAAAACGGGATAATATCTGTTTTTGAAGAGCAAATCCCTCGGATAACTAGAAAAGGTTCGGAGCGATGGCTTAAGGAACGGCTTAAGTACCCTTTAGGGAAATGTCTGTCCATCTGGAGAGTGATTGAAAGAGCAGCCAACTCTCCCTCTGTAGCAGCTAACATATGCTATCTCTTTGGGCCTTTCCGAGCCAATTCGCATCGTCAAATTGGTGGCTTTGATGGCAGATGTTGCGTTACCAGGCCGTACGAGGAATGACAATTACGGTGTTGGGTCTGATGTTTGGCACACAAGCGCTAACCCTTCTAAACAGGTAGCAACCCCCCCATCCCCCCCTCCCTCCAACACACACACACACCTCTTCATTTAACAGAGCCCACTCTCCTCATTCCCTTTCAATACGAAATACATTCAAACATGTTACATATGTCACTATCCGTTTTCTTGGAGCTGAGAGATACAGATAACTGATATTGGAACAAATAAAATGCAATCACTGGGCAGCAGCCATACATATAAATGGAAAAGAGATAGACTTGCACATGAGTGCCAGCGTCAAGTCAAGCAAGTGAGCTGTGAAGATGTGCTGTGTGCGTGTGTGTGTGTGTGTGTGTGTGTGTGTGTGTGTGTGTGTGTGTGTGTGTGTGTGTGTGTGTGTGTGTGTGTGCATGTGTACGTGATGTCTCTGAACGCATGTAGAATCACACAGGGGTTGTGTGTGTGTGTGTGTGTGTGTGTGCGTGTGCGTGTGCGTGTGCGTGTGTGTGTGTGTTGGGAACAGCTTGCTTTTGGGGAGGGACCGTCCTTGACAGCCATCCCCCCAACTGGAGTCATGAATGTGTGAAAGACACACTTTGCAGAGGGTGGTAGGTTAGGGTTACAACCCACCAATCTCCCAGCTCTGGCTCTGTTCCCCGTTAAGGAGAAGGCTTAGCTGTGGGACGTGGGGCGATTAGCATACCTCCCCTACCATTTGTCTCCTAGCATACGTCTCCTAGCCTACGTCTCCTAGCGTACGTCTCCTAGCATACATCTAGCATTCATCTCCTAGCCGCTAGGAGATGAATGCTAGATGTATGCGTCGGAATTACGGCATGGCACCCGCTAGGACCTAGCGGGTGCCATGCCGTAATTCCGATTGCCTCATTGTTCCGACGTCTCAATGGTCCGAAATATTTCCCATTCGATCGACATGCCACCATGCCGACGGTTCAATGTTCCGAAAACGGAACCCATTGGTCCGTTTGTCCGTTTGTCCGACTTTTCAAAAAGGAGGAGCATTAGGCCGACGGTTCAATATGCCGAATAGGCCAAGGCGCAATTCCACGTGTGATTATGAAACCAAAAATAAAAGACAATATAGGCTGAGTTCCAGCAGTGCACTTCACCAAGCCAGACTGTTGCTGTGCAGCAGGAAATGTAATAAAAAAAACTTTTGTAACTTTTTTGTTTTTTAAGCTAGAGAGTAGAGACATAAAATAAGTTTTAAATTGACTATAAATACAATCTATAATATCCAAGTCCATTTATATTTGTTTTAAACCATTTAATATAAACCATGATTAACTTAACATGTTTCAACCAACCCCCCAAAAAGTAACTTAACGTGTGACAACCAACCCCCAAAAAGTGACCTATACCTAGAATGTAGCATACTTTTGCTGGCTACACACGTGTTGTCATGGCTTTGGCTGGAGGCACAGCAAGTTTTTTGTTGACAGTTTGTGATATTTCTTTTGCACTAAGTGCTAGTTTACATTTCATGGTTTTGTTCCAATTTGTGATATTTTTTGCACTGTTTTTGTGTACAGTTCATTTAAGTTTGTGTTCAATTTTGCACTAGGTGTTTTTATATTTTTGTTAGGCCTAAGAGACCAAATGTTTGCACTACTACTGTTCCATTAAGAAACGCAATACTACTGTTCCATTAACCCATTCAGGCCTGAGAAGGGATTCTACAGCTAAAGCACTAAAATAAGGGTTACAAAAATGCGTTCCAGTCCTTAAGAAGAAAGAAAAGAAAATGTTATTTTGCACAAAATAAATTCTTCAATGTTAATCTGTTTCTTGTGTAGTCTGTATATAGTTAAGGTATGTGTCTACATGCTTATTATCGATGTGGTTGAAGAATAAAAAAATTTTACTTGTGATTATGGTATGAATTATGAAATGGATAGGACTTATTAAATGGATAAGCTGTATTACCCTCACATAACCACTAGGAAGCAGGACCAAACATATAAGCCGTAAATACTGTACATAGCCACAAGGGGAGCAGGACCTTACTGAAGGCTGCAATAACTACTCCATCCACAGAAGGCAGCACCTTTAGACAGGTGATGAAGCCGAGGCTAATACGTCACATAGGCCACGCCCACTTGACCCTATCAATCTCGACAGAAAGGTTGGGGGGCAGAAACTTCCGGTAGGTCAGACTTGCGGGTTAGAGGTATTGATCAGCGGGGAGTCGCTCAGCACGTGTTCGATACAATTCCCCTCCTTTTGCTCCGTAGTTACCATACCGAAATACTTTGACAAATAAAGTGAGTTAAAAGCGATCCGGATTGGACTACTTTCTTCGAAGAACTCAGCACTGCAGTCTAGCACAGTAGTAACACGGTAGTAGTAGTAACACAGTGGTAGCAAATGCATGCGTGTACACATGCGCACGCGCTTCATGCGTGTCCCTTATTTACATTTCTGATAGTTGGCAACCCTACCTAGCATACATCTACTAGCATACGTATCCTAGCATGCGTCTCGTAGCATACGTCTCCTAGCATACGTCCCCTAGCATATCTCTCCTAGCAATCGTCCCCTAGCGTACATCTCCTAGCATACATCTCCTAGCATATGTATCCCAGCATACGTCTCGTAGCACACTTCCCCTAGCATACATCCACTAGCATAGTTCCCCTAGAATTCGTCTCCTAGCATACGTCTTCTAGTATACGTCTCCTAGCATACGTCTCCTAGCATAAGTCTCCTAGCATATGTCTCCTAGCATACTGCTCCTAGCATTCACCCCGGTGATTACTGTCTCTGTGGTTTTGTGAGGCACAATGCAGCGTCCTGATAAAGACGTAGCATTTGATTCACTCTAATGAGCCAGGGTGAATGCGTTGGGTCTGGAGAAATATGTTCCCTCTGTGGATGAAGACGCACTAACACACCGGCACAGACACACTGGTAAAGTTTCTCTCACACGTACACACAGACACGTACCTACACAAACAATGCTTCACACAGTCTCACACAAACAAAAGCACACGCACACATTTTGCCTGATCAGATACATCAAATACCAGTCATCATCAGAATGCTGAATCCACACAATAGCTTATTTTCTATACAATAGGAAAGTGAGACAGATGTATGCAACTCTCTCTCTCTCTCTCTCTCTCTCTCTTCTCTCTCTCTCCTCTCTCTCTCTCTCTCTCTCTCTACTCTCATCTCTTCTCTCCTCTCAGTCCTCTCTCTCTCTCGCTCTCGTCTCTCAGTTCTCTCTCTCTCACTCTCTCTCTCTCTCATCTCTTCCTCTCTCTCCTCGTCTCTCTCTCTTCTCTCTCTCTCTCTCTCTCTCTCTCTCTCTCTCTCTCTCTCTCTCTCTCTCTCTCACAGTCACACACACCTGGCTTCCAATAAAACAATATTACATGCATCAATATACAGAGAGATGGAAAAATACGCAGTCTTGAAGCATGGCAAAGTGATGGTGTCGATTACACCCCCCGACTGAGATGGAGGGGATTAGGAGGCGCTGCGTCTGCACCACCAATCATCCGTTTCCCTCCGTCAGCACTGCATCACCGCGCCTCTGAGGCTCTACGTCAGATCACACGTCAGGCGACAGCGGCCGGTCTCCGCGGCGGCGGCGGCGGCGGCGGCGGCGGCTCTTTGTTTTCCCGTACGGGAGACTCTCCAGTCAACGGCGTGAGCCGTCCCACGGTGGCACGAAGCCGCGACGCAGCAAAGCGCGCCGCCCAGACTCCTGCATATTCAGAGCTGTCTGCCCGTTGGACCCAGTGGACGGGGAGCATATGTTTTTTTAGGATCAAAGCTGCGAGAAATTATGTAATGATGATAAAGTGTCGCCATCGAGTTGGACAACTTTGGTGATATTAGCTTGAACATATGTGCTTGTGTGTGAGTGTGTGTTGCTGAATGCGTGTGTTTGTGTGGTGCTGGATGGGTGTGTGTTTGTGTGTGTGTTGCTGAATATGTGTGTGCTGCTGAATATGTGTGTATGTGTGTGTGTCACTGAATATGTGTGTGTGTGTGTGTGTGTTTGTGTGTACACCTGTATGCGTGTGTGTGTGTGTGTACCTGTGTGTGTGTGTGTGTGTGTGTGTGTGTGTGTGTGTGTGTGTGTGTGTGTGTGTGTGTGTGTGTGTGTGTGTGTGTGTGTGTGTGTGTGTGTGTGTGTGTGTGTGCTGCTGCATGTGTCTGAGTGCTGATGCATGTGTCAGTGCAGGTCAATGTGCGTGCATCTGTCTGTGTGTGTATGTCCTTGTGTGTTTTGATGCCTGTGCCCTTGTGTGTGCTGATGCGTGTGTGTGTGTGTGTGTGTGTGTGTGTGTGTGTGTGTGTGTGTGTGTGTGTGTGTGTGTGTGTGCTCATGCCTGTGTCTATGTGTGTGTTGGTGCCTGGGGCTTTGCACGGCGGCATGCACTCGATGTAGCTTTTAATTACTACAGCATGTACAAGCTACTGGGCAGACTTGTAGGAAGGATGCTATTGCTTTGTGAAAGCCTTATCCTTAGTGCACGACGGGCTTCAACACGTGAGTTACCCTAAAAAGTTCTCACGTTCTAAACTAAAGTCACACGACTCATAAATGATCTTCAGTGAAGTTCACGCCATCCGAGGGTATATTACCACGACTGGATGGAGAAGGCTGCGTTCATTATCAGGGCTGAGGAATGAATTGACCCACTGGTAGCTCACCGCAGGAAAAGTATTTTAATTAGGACTCTCTTTTCATTTATAATCACCGCGGGGACCATGCAAAGTATTTCAAATCATTCCGTTTCTGCAGGGATCCTGCTGATACGGCTGAGTCGAACCCTATTTCCAGTGGGCTTCCGATTTGTGCTTCAGATTGGTTTGACCCGGTACCTGTGCCCCCCCCCACCCACCCACCCACCCATCCATCAGGGGTCCGGGGTGCCCGTCACTCCGGGATCATCCCGGGCGTCTGGGATGAGACATCCCGTCGACCCCTGACCCCTGCCGTGACAACCCCTCCGGATCCCTCAAACTGCGGAGGCATGTTTGCGGAAGGCTCCGTTGGCATGGCGATGACATGAAAAGTACCACCGGAGGAATATATTGAAATGCTCGCATGCACCGCCTTATTGACATTCCGTCCGCAGGAAAGCAAGGCGCGGGGGTAACCCCTGCTTATGCCGCATGTCAATACTGTCAGGGCTGAGCTGTCTGGGATTGTGCGCAGCCCACACAAAGTCATTACCGACTCAATTACTAACAATAAAAGCCTGTTTTAGTCGGAAATCTTCAATTGAAGCACACACAGGCTGGCCTACTGGAGGGGGGGGGACGGGGGGGGGGGGGACGACTTCTCCCCGGGAACCAACCATGAGTGGGATTGCATTGTGAGGGAGCCGGATTGAACGACTGTGAAATGAAGACAGTGTAATCGCTCTACAGTTTCAAAATGCCATTTATATTCAGCTTAACAAAGAGCTACAATGCCCTGACTTGGACGAGATTAACACTCAGTGCGCGGCTAGGAGACAAATGTAATTTACCCCCAAGTCCTGCTCACCGTGAATGCCTCTGTCTAGTCAGGACTCACCCTCCCTGAGACTGAGATGTAACTTGAGAGAGAGAGGAGTCTGTCTCAGCAGGATTATGTCTCACTAGGAGCAGCTTACTCTAAACATGTTATTTTTATTTTCCCTGCCAAAGAGTGTCCACCCCAAAATTGGGGCACCTTAATATTGTCATGTGCGGCTACTGGGCTGTGTTTGTGTTTTTGTGCGTGCGTGCGTGCGCACACGCGCCCGTATGCGTGTGCGTGTGTGTGTGTGTTCTTGTTACAATGATGATCCTTGGCATACAGCTTGGAGTCATTAGTCTTTTTTTTTTTCAGATATCAAAACTCCTCGCACATTGCGCTTAGCAACCTAATGCTGATCGCTTGTAGAATCGGTTGAATAACGGCTAGAAGGTGTTTTAAGGCGCTCTATTGAGTGTTTCACTGCCTGTATGTTAATCACAATTACCAGGTCCACCTCTCCTCACACATATTCGAGTGCATTAGGTGGAATCGCGTCATTTAGCAGATGCTCGCAATCTGCGTCCCGAGTCCCTTTGCAATAAACACATCCGTCAATAACGTTAACCCAACATGCATTGCGGTCCCTCGGAAAAAAAAGGGACCTCAATTGAAAGGGGTAACAGGTAACGACAATAATGGCGGCCTAAATTGGTCACAGGGGCGCTGTTCTGAAAGAGTAGCAGCTAATTACACTGCTAATTACACTATTTAATATTCTGTATCTGCTTGCCGTCTCGTACAGCCCAGGTTAATGCATTATTGCTGTTGGAGCAGATTGGTCACGCAAAACCATTTGTCTCCTCATCTATCTAGCTTTCGATCTCTCTCTCTCTCTCTCCCTATCGCTCTCCCCCTCTCCATATCTCTATCCCCTCCTCATCCCCCCCTCTCCCTATCTCTCACTCCCTATCTCTCTCTCTCTCCCTCTCCCTCTCCCTCCTTCCCTATCTCTCTCCCCCTCTCACACTCACACTCCCCCACACTGTCAACCTCTCCCCCAGCCTTCCCCTTGCTACAGTACAGGTTGGCGTGTTCCTTAGTCAGCCCACTCCCTCTAGTGAGAGGCCGAGGCACTGCCTATGGAGCAGCCAACAGGCAGAGACCCAGGCTGAGAGGCCTAAAGACGGAGGGTGACGCAGAGTGGAGGAACAATACACGCCACTGCATATGGCGTACGCCATACACATGCATGGGATGAGGGATCCTGGTCAGGGGTATCAACACAGGGGCAGGCGTTGTTCCGTTTCCACCGCCCTAAAACAAACACAGTTGACATGCCTGTAGTGTCAAAGTTGCCTGCGGGAATGTCAAAGCCTGAGATGAAGAGTGAAGTCATGGTGAAGGGAACACCGGTAGAAACTCATGGAATATTCCTTATGTGGACTCCAAGCGAGGAGCAGCCAGGAATGGCTGCCGAGATGGTGCTGTCCGATCAACAACAACAAAGACAACAAGCAACGGGCCGAGGTAAACTGGGAGACACCTCACTCAACCACAGTGATGACTGTGTCCAAATTGGCCCATTTGTAATGATGCCGTCAAGTGTTTTGGTGGCAGCTGATACCTCTCCTGTGAATTACAGTATAGTTAATCTTCATAATAATTCATAATGACGTTAATCAATGAATACATCAATGAATCAATGTATCAATAAAATGGATGCATTTGCTGATCTGCCTCTCAGTCTGTGCCTTCTTTTTTCTTTTCATCCCATAGCAAACAGAGTACAGAGTTGCACAACACACATCAACAGACGCACACATGGTTCGTGTGAGGTGACCGTCCCTTGTGGCTCTGCAATGATTACTGTGTCAGCTCTGTGGGACATAAATCAGTAAAATGATCAAAATTCAACATTTGGTCTGCTGTAATAACGGATGGATTTATTCCGGACAAAGATCTTTTTTCTGGGGTGGTGGCACGCACACACATGCACACACACACAGACACACACACACACCACACACACAGTCACACACACACACAGTCACACACACACACACACACACACACACACACAAAGTCTTGTGTGTCTCAAGTCACAAGTGTGATCCAGTTTCTCCATTCATTGCATCCTCCATCATCCTTCCCGACAGCTTTAACTAGTCTGAATGACGTAGTTTCATCTCTCACCCCACAATCTGCCATCCCTCTCATTTTTCAGATGGGGGGGGGGTGGGGGGGGGGGGGGGGGGGGGGGGGGGGTAGGGATCACTTCCAGATGCATACACCAGAAAGTAACTAGAGACAATCAGGATCTTTCACTTTCACTCTTCCTTCATTTGGATACCTAGTGTTGCGTGCTGTTCCCTTATTCTACAGTGAACCAAAAGCATCAAGAGGAACGAATGTCAATGTGAATAAGCGGGACAGCTTGGGTGTGAAGCACATACAGCCTAACGGAAGACTTAGCATTTATTTGAACTCACTGACTCAATATGAAACTTGCATATGTGTGTTTTACACAGATTTGAAGGCTTGGGCTTACTCTCGATATACTCCAGTCGTATATATCTATGTACTTTTGGTGGTTCAAGAAAAATGTAATTCCAACCAGATGTTTCTTTAATTATCTCCATCGCAAGTGGAAGCCTGCACGGTTAATTCCATCCACATCAAAAGAAAAACAACACAGAGAAGACACCTTGCGGTGAGTCAACTGTCAGCCATTTGCTTCTGCCTTTCTTCACACCTTTTCCCTGCAGGTACAGGCCCCACAGAGGTGCACATAACCAAGCCCCATGGAGTCCAAAGCCCCCCCCCCCCCATCAGTCTCCCTCTGACAAGACTGGGGCGGCTCTCTGGTGCCCCTACTGTATCATTACGCCACATTCAGACCTCTTTGTGCTGTTCTTTTACGGTGGTAGGGGATGTCTTCGCACAAGCAGCCGACCGCATGAGAACTCTGACTGAAAAATAAGAAAATGGCCGGATAATATCAAGGTGTCAAGGGACCCCCTCAGGACACTTCCTCTCACACAGTAACCAAAACCACATGGTAGCCGGGTGTGATATCCGACGAGCCGCTCAGCTGAAAACACTGCCAACAGAGGATGGGGAGAGGGGAGGGGGGGGGTTCCACCACACGCCCAAGCTCGTAGAAACCCGTCACAGACAAGGTGTGTTTGTTTAGCGCACCTGCTACTGTTCATTACTCAACACTTAGCGCAACAAGCCTCACGCCCGAAGCACATGCGGGGGGGGGGAGTGGGAGAAGTACCAAAGTCACATTTTAGTCACCACCGCAAGACGGCACAGAGAGAGGGAGGGGAGAGAGACAGAGACACAGAGTGATGGAGAGAGAGGAGGGAGAGACAGAGTGACAGAGGGATGGAGAGAGAGACAGACACAGAGAGATGAAGAGAGAGACAGAGACACAGAGAGGGACGGAGAGAGAGAGGAGAGAGAGAGACAGAGAGACGGAGGGATGGAGAGAGAGACAGACACAGAGTGATGAAGAGAGAGACAGAGACACAGAGAGGGACGGAGAGAGAGAGAGAGAGAGAGAGAGACAGAGTGATGGAGAGACGGAGGGGAAAGAGACAGAGGCGGAAAAGATGGAGAAAGAGATGAGAGAGAGATAGAGGCACAGAGTAATGGAGAGAGTGATGGAGAAAGAGACAGAGAGTTATGGAGAGAGGGAGGGGAGAGAGACAGAGATATGGAGAGATAGAGAGGGAGGGGAGAGAGACAGAGTCATGGAAAGATGGAGAGAGGGAGGAGAGAGAGATAGAGAGTTCTGGAGAGAAAGAGAGAGAGAGAGAGAGAGAGAGAGAGAGAGAGAGAGAGAGAGATAGAGAGAGACAGAGAGAGAGAGAGAAAGAGAAAGAGAGAGCGGAGAGAAGGAGAGAGAGAGAGAGAGAGAGACAAAAAGTGGTCAACTGATTTCTGCATAGCCTTTTATGTTTGAGCACAAGAAATACACCTCACACACACACACACACACACACATGCACTAGCACACAGACACACACACACCACATACACACACACAGGGCATGATTGAAAGTATGCACTAAACTAAAACATACCTCTCAGTCAATCAATGACACAACCGATCTAAACCAAGAGTGCACTCTGATCGAAGCACCGCAACCTTTCCCCGTGCATACCTCCACATGCATTCTCAGCATGGCCTCGAGCAACCCAGGGACAACATACACAGCCTTGTCTTGCCGGGTGAGTGCCTCGGCTGTCTTGTGCGACAGGGACAGCAACTCAACGTGGTGTTCTTCCCCTCCCAGAATGGCTGGAGGCTCCATGCTGAAACGACAGCTCCAATGCCCAATGCACAGGGAGAACTGAACTCCCTTTAAAAGGGAACCACATAATGAATTATTCACCGCAGATACGTAACGGCTCACAACCCAGCTTAGATCACACAAGGTCTCCCACCGTGAAATCCTTCAAGTACAACTCCCAACAGACCTCATGACATCGTTACATTGTCCAACAGTGTTAGTGAGGGGCAGGCGGAGCCCATCTGTCTGCATGCGCATTACAGAGGGTTAATGCTGTTCCCAAGGAATGCTAGGAATCTCAAGGCTCAGGGGCCCAACAGGGCGAGACCCAGGCCTCCCAGGTCTTATTTATAAAGAACACTTCGGGGCCACGTTCTACCAGCTGGTCATAAGGACAGGCAGTGCCGTGTCCATGCAGGAGATGCAAAGCGGGCCCACACAGACAGAGAGCCAAGACACCAGAGCGCTACTAAAGGGGAAATTAGCAAAGCAAACGTACGGAATCCCAAACAATTGAACCCCGACCAAACGACCGCCCTGCCTATTAATGAACAGCACTTCAAGGAAGGGGTTTGTAAGTGTGGGTGGGGGCTTAAGCTGCCCGCCCCCATTAAACACTGGATGAGGATCGGGGAGGCGGACCTTGATTGTGAAGTTAATGCAGCACAGCGCTCCCATTCACGGCCAGCCTAGACGCAGCCTCCCCGTCCTGGGGGCGCTACATCACTTTAATTAGACAACGCGTTAATTGTGTTAACTGTGGGTCTCAGCGTGTGATAGGCAGACATTAGTCTAAGACACTGGCAATCCCCGTCAACCCCCCCTCTTTCATTCCCTCTGGACAGGAACACCCCCTCTGACACAAACTCTCTCACACACACACACACACACACACACAGAAATACACAAACTCACACTCACACACAAACACAGACATACACACACACACACACACACACACACCACACACACTCGTCTGTGGACACATACGTTATTGATGGTCTCCATGTCTCCTGAAGTGCCCTCATTGTCATACCAACGCTTGCATTAAGTGTAAGCATGTGCACACGGGGTCAAGCGTGTGTTTGTGTTTGTGTCTGTGTGCGTTTGTGTGCGTCACGCCTCATGAACCGCATGAACGCACGGAAGAGCCTCCACACACGCAGCGCGGCCGCCATGACAAATAAGAAAGGAACAAACAAAGGCATGGTTATCCACTCATCCTCCCACACACACATCGTTCCCCCCCACTACATTCCTGTGTTTGTGAAAATGCCACGAGACATTGACTTCCCAAGGCTTCCGACGGCCAGCAGAAGGTCAAGGTGGGTCTGCAGGGGTGTGGACTTCTGGGATCAGCAGCAGAGGCACGAAGCACTGGTGCAGACGGCCGGCCGGAGCTTCAACAACAAGGCTGGGTACGTGTAAGACTGGATCCTTGGCAGACTGTGTGGGTTTCGCATTCACCATGTGTAGCCGGGCTCCTTTGAGGGGGACTGGAGTGTTTAATAGACTCTGAGATGAAGCCAAATCGGATATGACAACCAGGTGTAGGAAGGGTAATTAATTGAATAGATGCGTACACCCACCGCATGGTATTGCCTTGTCTTTTTTTATTCTATTCACACCACGCGCGCATGCCCGTGTGCCCACACACACACACACACACACACACACATACACACACGTAGACACAGGCGAACTCAGACATGCAGATCTACATAAACACTCAAACGCGCACATTACCCTTGCAGTTCGGGGACAGGATCAGCGGTCAAGCACATGATTGCACTGGCGTCTCTGAAGTCAGTGGATTTCATTGGTCGCCCATGTTGCCGTTGGACGAGTGCAGGACACATAATGAAAGCATTACACTTGAGGCGTCCCACCCCCGAGCCATCAGAGTCGCCTGTTTGATTGGTTTCTGGTTTCAGTTTCACGCCACAGTGGGGATCAGGGATCTGTTTAGTTCAGCGGTGGTGGTGGTGGTGGCGACACGCTAGGACACTATGGCGGCTGCTATAGCGCTCTTTGGATGGAGTTATGACGCACAGGCCTGCAGTGTGGACTCCTTCTGACCTATGATTTAATAACAGAGGTATGATCAGCCATGTATAGAATCCACCTTGTAAGCATTAAGTATAATCTATAATTATAGTCCCTTCTGTTCTTCTGTGTTCTGAATATTCTCAGTTGTCTATCAAATGTAATGTTAGTTGTATGACGCACATGGTGGAAATACTATTTCCCCGTAATTGACATGTAATAGGGGTGAATGTGCGGTCTCGTTCTCACACAACAACAATGCTTACCACCGCACAAGTCAGTTCCGCACAGTTAGAGGCGCCTGGCGGGAATCAGCTCATCCAAGATAAACCTAGCAACGGAAATTAAACCGAAATTAGCCGTACCAAATTTGAACACTAAAAACAACACGTCTCCGTGTTGTTTTAAGACCACGTCGCCCCCGACATGAGCAAACACAATCACCGCGGAAACTTAAGCGAAGGACTGGGGTGACGTTAATTGATAAAAAATAAATAAGTCCACAAAGAAAAAAACGGAATCCATGGCAACGGGTAATTAGGGGCGACTCAGCCTGAGCCAGACAGACACTGTTTGCGGCACTCGCAGCCAACTGCTAAGCTGGGGGTCTCCCACACAGCGGACCCCCCCCCCCCAAGTCGATCCAAATCCTGGGCTGCTGTTGGCTGCTGCCTGGCGTCCCGCAGTAAGGGGACACGCACCGCGGCAGAGCTGACGAGCGGAGAGCCTTAATGAACACTAATTAGAGAGGGGGCGGGCCGCCGACGTTGGTGAAGGGGGGGGGGGGGGGGGGGGCGGAGGGAACGACGAAGGAGGAGGAGAACTCGAGGAGAGTCCGGACCCCCCACCAGGAGGCTGGGCTGCATTATTTAGCGTACACTCGAGTTCCTCCACCCCCATCCGATCCAAAGCGGTTCGGGAAGGAGGGGTGAGGAGAGATGAACCGGGCCGGGGGGGGCAGCACAGGTTAAACAGAGGCTGAGTTGGGGGGGGGGGGGGGGGGGGGGGGGGGTACGAGGAAGGGAAAGGTAACAGGTCCTCTGCCTGTGGTAGGAATCAGGTTGCCAGGTTCTCCAAGGACGGGCCGCGGGGGCTCCCGTGAATTTAATGAAATGCTACACGGATGTTCAGGAAGGGAAATAGGGCAGGAATACATGTTTAGTAAAGTGTTGGATAACATGTTTACACACCGGTGTGTGTGTGTGTGTGTGTGTGTGTGTGTGTGTGTGTGTGTGTGTGTGGTGTGTGTGTGTGTGTGTGTGTGTGTGTGTGTGTGTGTGTGTGTGTGTGTGTGTACACCAGTGTGTGTGTGTGTGTGCCTGTGTACGTCTATGTGTGTGTGTGTGTGTGTGTGTGTGCGTATGCATATGGGATTGGTGAGTGTGTGTGTGTGCGCGCACATGTGTGTGTTTGTGTGTTTGGCCGTGTGTGTGCGTATGCATGTGCCCCCATCCATGTGTGCGCGTCCCACACTAGAACCCTGTTTATTTATGCGTGTTAAATTTTAATGCGCTCCTCCGTGGCTTTCGAGTGTCGAGCAGAGGGACCCCTCTGCTCCCGAGTCCCCGGAGGGACTTCCAACTTCCAAGCACCCTGCCAGTTCAATGGGTGCTGCGCCAGATAGGGCTTACCTTGCTCTGTGGGCGCACTTTCAACATAAAAGCGCGCCGGGGCCCCGGCCCGTGGTCGCGGCCCGTGGTCGCGGCGGCGTATGTTAATGTCCCGCTTTAAATCCCACCAGCCAACAGATGTACAACAACAAAGAGAAAGCCTCCGCTCGCATACATGAAGGAGAAACTAATAAATAAACCCACCGCATCAAGGGGGGGGGGGGGGGGGGGGGGGGGGCATTGATCGTGAAAGCTGGCAAAAGCCCTGAGCTCTTCCCCGCATTATTGATAAAGAAGGCTGATGGGTGTAGGCCGGGCCGCTTCAGAGGAGCCCATCGACTCGGGGTGACGCGCCGGCGGTAGAGGCGGCGCAGGTCTCCCGGCGGGAAGTAGCCGGCAAAATGAGAAGCATTCAAACATCAGCGTTCCTTTGTTTGTTTGTTTCCGGCAGCCGTTGGCAGGTCGTGGCCGTCGGCGGAGCGCTTGTGACGTCCTGAGGAGCGCTGAACGAGTGTGTGAGAGAGCGAGCTTCAGGGCACTTAAAGGGACTCTCACCTTTGTTGCATTTGAGAATTACAGCACATTCAAATCATCCCGCCTTCCTCCAATGCCCCACCCCCTAAGCGTTATTTAGTACAAAACTCAGCGTTATTTTTACAGTACAAAAGTTCTAGACTCCTATGGGTTGTGTTTAGACTCCCAGGGGTCATAATATCTACCAGGGGTCTAGTAAACAAGAAATTTAGCAGGTGGCTCACTGTAATTTTATGGGCTTCGTGTGATACCGTTTTGAGGCCCCATGTTGAAGGACAGTGGTCCCACTGTGGTGCGGTTGGTTGCCAACGGTCTGGAGGTCCTGAGAATCATCCAGGGGAGTGGCACCACTTGGCTTCTGAGGCCGAATCGGGTCCCCTTGTCGGACTGAATGGTGCAGTTGGTGGCTAACAGTCTGGAGGTCTTCCTGAGGCTCCAGAGGAGGGTAACTCTGTGAATCTGAGTCCGAGATGAGTCCCCTAATCGGACTGAATGGTGCAGTTGGTGGCCAACAGTCTGGAGGTCTTCCTGAGGCTCCAGAGGAGGGTAACTCTGTGAGTCCGAGTCCGAGATGAGTCCCCTAATCGGACTGAATGGTGCAGTTGGTGGCCCACAGTCTGGAGGTCTTCCTGAGGCTCCAGAGGAGGGTAACTCTGTGAGTCTGAGTCCGAGATGAGTCCCCTAATCGGACTGAATGGTGCAGTTTCAGTACGCCGTGGACCACTTTGGTCTGCCATCGTCAGTCGCTACGGTCGCTACTCGCTACTGTCTGCCGTGGAATCAAAACAAACCCTCTAGTTGAGGATGCGCCTTGATGACGCGGGCCCGAATGCGCCACAAGAAGCAGATGGAAAACCGGAAAACCTTATATATCCATGCAGCAAACAGACAGGTCTGTCGGCCAATAAGGTCCTTCGGTCCGAAGAATTTTATTGGTTGAAGTTTTCATTAAATATTATGAGAGTGAAATAATTGTTTGTTTTTACTCCTGGTGGGTCTGTCTTGCATTTTAGAGTGTCATTACCTTATTAATACCAATTTAACCTTATCCAAAAAAAGTGTAAAAATGCAACAAAGGTGAGAGTCCCTTTAAGGAGGGGACCTGTCACGTCGCAGTGCTGGGGCTTGGTCCACACTCGGCCCGTTAATGTTACAGGACAGCCGCGCGCCACGGGGCGGCGGCCGTGCTCTGAGGTGGAGGTGTTGAAGGTTGGTGGAGCACCAACACACAGAGACCAGAGAGGGTGGGGGGAGAGGGAGAGAGAGGTTGAGAGAGGGAGGAAGTTGTTGACAGAGAGGGAGAAAGGTAGAGATAGAAAGATATAGAGTGAGTGAGTGAGTGAGTGAGTGAGTGAGTGAGTGAGTGAGTGAGTGAGTGAGTGAGTGAGTGAGTGAGTGAGTGAGGTGAGTGAGTGAGTGAGTGAGTGAGTGAGTGAGTGAGTGAGTGAGTGAGTGAGTGAGTGAGAGAGAGAGAGAGAGTTTGTAGGAGAGAAAGATGTTGACAGAGGAATAGAGAGAGATTGAGAATGAGAGAGAGGTTTAGAGAGAGTGAGAGTGAGAGTGAGAGTGAGAGAGAGGTTTAGAGAGTGAGAAAGATTTCGACAGAAGGAGAGAGCAAGGAACAGTGAGAGAGAGAGGTAGAGCGAGGGAGTAAGAGAGAGAGTGAGCGTGAGAGAGAGTGAGCAAGAATGAGAGTGAGAAAGATGTTGACAGATGGACAGAGCAAGTGACGGTGAAAGAGAGGTAGAGAGAGCGACAGGGAGAGAAAGGTAGAGAAAGGCAGAAAGAGAGGGAGAGGGGACAGAGCGAGAGCGAGGGAGGGGTAGAGAGAGCGGGCGAGAGAGGTTTGGTGACAGTGAGCCAGCGAGGTGCAGAGAGACAGTATGGGTGCATTAGTGATGCCGATGCACCTCAGAGCGCATACGACGCTGGGAAGCCTGCAGCAGGGTTTAGACCACCAGTAGGTATAGTCAAGGCAGTGGGAGCACACAGCCACCACAGCCAAGTCACACAGATACAACAAAAGGCTGCAGAGTCCGCCCCCCATCAGCATTTTTGAGATAAGTAAAGATGTCGGAAGGGTTGGATCTTGTTGAAGGATGAGGAGCTACATCTGAGTTTTGGCAGCCTAGTTGAATTGAACAGTTAATGTATGTGTGTGTGTGTGTGTGTGTGTGTGTGTGGTGTGTGTGGGTGTGTGTGTGTGTGGTGTGGTGTGTGTGTGTGTGTGTGTGTGGTTTTGTGTGTGTTGTGTGTGTTGTGGTGTGTGTGTGTGTGTGTGTGTGTGTGTGTGTGTCTCCCTATTTGTGTGTCACTGTGTATGTGTTTGTTTCACTGTGTGTGTGCATGTCACTGAGAGTGTGTGTGTGTGTGTGTGTGTGTGTGTGTGTGTGTGTGTGTGTGTGTGTGGTGTGTGGGTGTGTGTGTGGTGTTTACACTGTGTGGTGGTGTGGTGTGTGTGTTGTGTGTGTTGTGTGTGTGTGTGTGTGTGTGTGTGTGGTGTGTGTGTGTGTGTGTGTGTGTGTGTGCATGTCACTGTGTGTGTGCATGTGTCAGTGTGTGTGTGTGTGTGTGTGTGTCACTGTATGTTTGTGTGTGCCAATGTGTGTGTGTGTGTGTGTGTGTGTGTGTGTGTGTGTGTGGTGTGTGTGGGTGTGTGTGTGTGTGTGGTGTGTGTGTGGTGTGTGTGTGTGTGTGTGTGTGTGTGTGTGTGTGTCACTGTGTGTGCGTGTGCGTATGTGTTCTGTCACATGGACCTTACGTCAGCATTTATTCCAGCCCCCTCTGCCGCCCGCGGTATAAAAAGGTAGTTAGCAGGACAGCAGCAGAATGCAGCCCAACGGACTGGAAGGAGCAGATGACTCTGAGCTCAGGGCAGGGGACTTCACACAGAGTGGTTAACCAATCTGTCAACGGCCCAGTTAACCGGACACACTCTTTAACACAGACTGCTACTCTATCTGGTTAGCTAACATCAGCCCTGAGTCTTCTCGACAAGTTTGTTTCAAACCCAAGACAAGCCGGCAACCAATGGACTCCCAACAAAATGGAAAGTTCAGATAAAGAAATACAAATACAAAAAATATAAAATAAAACAGTGTGGGCCAAACAAGTGTTTTTTTACACTTTTACACAGAGTATACTTGTTAGAGCCCTGAGCTACCAAGATAATTATTGAAGATAAAGACAGCGCCAGATGCGAACAGCTAGTCCTGAACTCTGAATCCCTTTTTCACATCCAGCACGCGTACTCGCATACGCCCGCACGGGCTGCAGCACACGCGCGCGCGCACACACATGCACGAACACACACACACACACGCAAACAAATACACTTGCATACACTTCAGAGTGGTCCAGACATCACTCAGGGTTAGAAAACAAGTCCGTGCACCATGAGATGATGAGCCGCTTTCTCCAAACTGAACCAAGACAGGCTTCAGCAACCATGACAACACGTGAAGGCACATTGAAAGCGCAAAGGAAGGGCCTATTGCCCCCCGACGAGCACACATGGTAATGGGAGGATGGCTCGGATCGATCTCCTCGCTTCGTTGTTTTTACGCTAGAGGGGCCCTTGTTTGCAAGAGGAACGCAGAATTTTACAGGGGATGAAGGAAAAAGTGATCGTGTTCTGGATGGACACCTGTGTTTCAATATAAGATATCGTTGCATTTATGTGTATTTATCTCAGATAATGATCTTTCAATTTTTTTTTTCGATCTGCATTGTTGAATCTGATCAACTCAAGTAGGCCTACATCAGAACACCGATCTGTTTGCATTGGTTCGCAATCCAGCATCAAATGATTGCCTACAGCACAAGTCTGGCATTTCAGGGGGAACAATGCCATTGTGTGCACATTTCTGTGGCGGCACCTGTTAGAGTAAAACACGAATCCAAGTCGCCTCGTGTTTAGTGTTTAGTCCCCTGCTCCAAATACTGATTATCTTGCAAGATACACAAAAAATAAAAAAAATAAAGACAAAGACAAATAAGGAAATGAAACTCACGCTGCTGTTCTTCCCTGACCAGTAAACCACCGCGTGGTTGTGCGCAGAGTCCCCCGTCAGTGCGTAAGTGCTGCTGGCCAGCTTCGGCTCATCCTGCCGCCCGGTGCCCCTGCCCTCGTCTCGGCTATACTTGACTTCTGGCCTCCCGGATCTCTGTCCGTCCAACTTTGGCCCAGAATTTCCTCCTCTTCCCTCGAAAGAATCCACACTCAAACCATCCCTAGCTTCCCGGCTGCTCTTGCGGTACTCGGGGACCTCCGGGCCGCTCCTCCTTGCTCTCCGGAGCGCTGTAAACGAGGCGCGTTTCTCCGGCGGATCCTCGTTGAAATCACCGCCGAAAGTTTGGTCCGATGCGCGGGAGCGACGCGGCAAGGCGGCGTCCTCCTCCGCGCCAACTCCAAAGTCCAAAGTTGCGTCTTCGGGGCTCCGGGGAACATCTGTTGAAAACCGAGCGTGTTTGCGCGCTTCGTCTAATCCAGTCATTCGATCGGTCACGGCGGTCTGCGTTAGGAGCTCCAGTCGGATCTGATGCAGAGGACTCGGACCCGGAGTCGCTCTGCCGCCACCAACGCCGCCTCCACCGCGCGCGACGAGCGGTAATTCCTCCCGGTGAAGTTGAACCGGCAACGGGCAAGACGCGCAACTTATTTCTGCCTTTGCGTGGTGGAGGCAATGAGCGGCTATCATCACCCAGATACCGAAAGACAAGTGCAGCCCTGGGCGGACGTCTGCACCCCCTGTCCCCATCGTTGGTGGAGATTTTTTGGGGGGATAACTCAAAGCTTATTCGACACCTCAACTCCGGTCTTCAAGTGGTGATGGAGATACTTGCGCCACGAAAAGCGCTCCGATTATTAGGCAAAGTGGTCCACCGCCACACTATTTACGTCCGACGGTCTTCAGTCAGTGGAGCGACCAAGGAGAGGGAGGGAGGGCGGGGGGGAGCTGAATCGGAGCCAGCTGCCGAGTGTGTGCCCGGAAGAGGGGCAGTAGGAGATGGGAGAGAATCGGAGCGCACGAGAGCAGCAGAGAGAGAGAGAGAGAGAGAGAGAGAGAGAGAGAGAGAGAGAGAGAGAGAGAGAGAAGAGAGAGAGAGGAGAGAGAGAGAGAGAGAGAGAGGAGAGAGAGAGAGAGAGGAGAGAGAGAGAGGGGAGAGAGAGGGAGGAGGAGAGAGAGAGAGGGAGAGAGGGAGAGGGGGGAGAGAGGAGAGAGAGGGGAGAGAGAGAGGGAGAGGAGAGAGAAGAAGGAGAGAGAGAGAGAGAGAGAGATGAGTAGAGAGAGAGAGAGAGAGAGAGAAGAGAGAGAGAGAGAGAGAGAGAGGAGCTGTCTATGGTCCTGATTGCTTATAACGGTACAGGTCTACACAATCAAAAGCTGACATTTGTAATACAATTATAGACATCAACATGTGTTTGTTTGTCTGTTTTTCTATGTATGTGACCCAAATTGTACAAATATGTGTTAAAAAACGTATGTTAAAAAACGTATATATTTTATACAATATTATTATTATTATTATACTATATTATATTCGAATAACCCACAGAAATTAAATATTTGTTAAGTGTGTGTGTGTGTGCGTGCGTATGCAAAACCACACACACTTTTTCCTCCCATTGCATTCTATTACAAATACAATATCAGACCTTAGACAGATTCACCAAACAAGCAGAAGCAAACGCCGCACACAGCACACAGCAGATGTTTATAATGCTATATGCTGCGCGCTGGCTGGCGGCCTGGTCAGCACTGCTGGTGTGGAGCGGGGGAATGGAACCAACGCTGTGGCACCCAGAGGCGATGACAGACAGCCAGAAATTGGCAGGGAGTTACAGCATTCCCAGGGGGACATCAGCCAGCGTCTAGCGGCCTCGCAAATGAAGAGCGGCTGGGTAGGAAGGCATGCGGATGGAGCATCATCGCGCGAGCGTGCGTGCGGTTAAGTGTGTGTGTGCGGGTTGGCCAAGGACTTGAGGACAATGAGGATGCTGTACAACTACACCCAACATACAAACGGCAGTGTGTATCTATACTTGTGCGTGTGTGTGTGTGTGTGTGTGTGTGTGTGTGTGTGTGTGTCTGTGTGTGTGTGTGTGTGTGTGTGGTGTGGTGTGTGTTGTGTTGTGGACGTTTGCACATGTCCTTGTGTGTGTGTGTGTGTGTGGTGTGTGTGTTGTGTGTGTGTGTGTGTGTGTGTGTGTGTGTGTGTGTGTGTGTGTGTGTGTCTCTCTGTGTCTGTGTGTGTGTGTCTGTGTCTCTGTGTGTGCGTGTGTGTGTGTGTGTCTGTGTTTATTCGCCCATGTGCGTGTGTCTGCGTGCGTCTGTGTGTGTGCGTCCGTGTGTGCTTCCGTGTGTGTGTGTAGGTGTGTGTGTGTGTGTGTGCTTTAGTAGATATCAGGTGTTGCATTGTATTACAGCCCTGCTATTTTACCTCGTCTCCCTCCCTCACTGCCCGAGAGCAAAAAACCTCTGTGAGGATTATTTTATACATCCACCATCCAAAATGACATCCCGGTTTCCTAGGTCCCTCTCTCCCCTCGCATCTTCCCGCCAAGCCGGGCCTTATCTAATATGCATGTGTCTGAAATTAGCAATGTGGCAAGTATAAGAACAGCTCCATCATTATATTCCCCACAGGTCCCTAAGTTATCGCTGCCGTGCCCCGGTAAGAATATTACCCGGCAAGTCAGGAGTTCAGGGGCAAGTAGGATTGGCGCTGGGAGCGTATAATCTCCACGCTCTCGCCGTGTCTGGAGTGCTGGAGGGTTCCGTCCAAGACCCTTCCCTCAAGGCCTCGAAGCTCAGTCGGAGCAGATAGCCGAGTTGGGGGCCAGCGTGAGGCCACAAGCAGGCTACCGCGGCGCTCGCCGGCCAGTGTGTGTGTTAATGAGATTTTAATGGAAGTGCTTGGGGATGTCTCTACGGGCACGCC
The DNA here is from genome assembly GCF_026213295.1 of Gadus chalcogrammus. NCBI lineage: Eukaryota > Metazoa > Chordata > Actinopteri > Gadiformes > Gadidae > Gadus > Gadus chalcogrammus. Next base: position 22,460,927 of record NC_079414.1, on the reverse strand, counting down.
GTCATCCATCAATTTCGACGAGCCCCCCCGAAAAAACGAACACCCTGAAAGTGATGCATGCTTCTCTGATGCAAAAATCAGATGGGCTCCATGACATCAATCAAGAGACGTAAAAGTAAGGTGTGTTTCTGTGTGGATGAAACTAAAGAGGAACAATTCACCCCACGGTTCACAAAAAGTGTGTGCTCCACAGATTCGTCGACGGCACATGCCAACCTAGATGCTGTGTCACAAGTGTACACACTGCAGAAAATTATTGTTTTCTGGGACCAGCACAAATTGGACTCTGCACAGCAAAGTTAACTGTCGTAAAAAACAAAGAAAAAACAAAGAAAAACAAAGAAAAGACAATAATTGAATCGTAATTAATTCCTTGAATGTGTAAGTAACCCAGCGACCCCCGGGCTGTCGGCCAAAGACGTTAATGTGCTGACAGAGGGGGGCTGAAGGTGACTATGACGTCTTCAAACATCAAAACCCATGGATGGCAAAGCTGCCACAGTTAAAATTAGAAGCTAATTAAACAATGAATGAAAGAAAAGGGGTAACTGGTTCCAAACCAAATGGAATATTCACCAATTATTTCCTCTTCGTTCCTTCTCCCTATGTACTTGTGTTTATCTGGATTTAACTATGAATTGTCTGTATGGACTTCAGAATGTGTGTTTGGAGGCGGCTATTTAAATCCCAGTTAAAAGCACCGCAGATCACACTTAGATAAGCTTCAGCTCAATATGTTTCTTTCCTATCTCACACACCACTAATTGTCTAATTTTACGCAGATACAGGTACCTAAAGGTAGGTGTGTGTGTGTGTGTGTGTGTGTGTGTGTGTGTGTGTGTGTGTGTGTGTGTGTGTGTGTGTGTGTATTTTTACATGCTCTCAGATAAAGTACATTAGTCAGGTAGCGCACGGGGGTGCAGTAGCATTAGCCTCCTCCACAGACGTCAGAAGCCATACGGTTCCATTTACCCCCCTCGGTGAACGTGCGACCGTGTCAGCGCTCCCAGCGTGGGGTTCAGGCGAGAAACGGGCAAGCGTACAGCCTCTCTGCTAACACAGCAATCGGAAGGAAAAATATAGTTAAGACACATTCATGAAATCTACATAATCCAGTTTCTGCGCTGCACGTGAGAAATCTTAAAATCACCGAAAAAAAAAATGAATGATGCATAGCCATTTTATTCACTGCCTGGTTAAGGCTTAGGGGTTAGGGGTAAGGGGGTTACAAACTAACCCCTAAACCCTGATACACTGCAACGTTCTGTTTCGCGTGTGTGTAGAGATGTCGACCATTATTGTTGATCTTTAAAGTTGACCTTTAGATCAAACATGAAGGTACAGCGTGCCGTTTTGCGTGCATTGTCGCTTTTTGATTCATCCGAACCACCGAGCCCAGAGCATGTGTGTGTTCTGACCACCGGCTGAATCTCTGCATGTGACCTGCCCCCCATGGTCCTCTATGGCCTCCCGGGTTCAATACCGATGATTCCCCCGACCGCCCCGATGGCGTGCGTGGATATCGTTGACCTGATGACACATTGTAGCTATCCCCCGTGAGTAACAAAGATGTTAGCGTTGTCGCTTTCACTTTAGGTCAGTCTGAGAAGGATCTAAAGGTTTTAATCCTCACTCCTCTGATGATACTGCTTTACTTACCACCAGGGCCCCTGATGCTAGGAGTCTGACTAACTTAAAGAAAGAACACGAACATAGACCATGAAATAGGAAAACGAAATGCCCTTAACTAGCCCATAGTACGCTTGACACCATTTTCACGGTTTATGTAATCCACAACAATACAAAGCACGGAATTAGTAGTAGATGAGCAGAATGAAATCATGGCTCCAAAAACGACACCGTCGCTGGAGAGTAGATGCTATATTCAGGTTATTCCAGGATCTACTAATTGCAACACCTTTCATTCTCTCTGAAGGGAGATTTTGAAAGAGAGTCTTTTTTGCAGGGAGAGATTCCGATCAAGGTCCATCAGACTGCACACACCGGCCTGATTTATTTCATCCCCGGGTGTGGGAGGTGATGTGTGAGTGAGCGGCTGAATCTTTCGCAAAACAAACTCTTTGTAAGCGTCCATATTGAACAGATTGGTTATTAGTCTCCCCGTACCAGCTCGACGCCTTCCATCAGGTGTGCGTGTGTGTCCCTGGGTCGGAGACACGGAACGTGTCACAAACACTCAGAATAACATCACCAAATGGGTTCTCGTACCACACATGCTCACCTATAACCTCCCTTTCTTTGAGGGTGCGCCGCACTGAATACAAAATACACAAACAAAGGCACTGTAGCAGTAGAGTGGCCCTGAATAGCAGTGGAGTACAAAACAGCTGCTTCAAAGTGGGAAAAATAAGATTGACTCAAAAAATATATAAATTGACAAAACAAATATCCTCCCAAGCCCTGCGCGATAAATGGCGGTGTCAACATTATAAATCCCTCAACGTAACGTTAGCGTGTCGTAACCATAGAGGCAGACGGTTGTTTACTATTGGTTTTTAGACAACCAGTCTAGTTGAGTGTATTATCGCCGGACTGAATTGCTGTGTGTGTGTGTGTGTGTGTGTGTGTGTGTGTGTGTGTGTGTGTGTGTGTGTGTGTGTGTGTGTGTGTGTGTGTGTGTGTGTTGCCCCCCCCCCCCTCCATGTAAACTGAATCAATAGGCCCCCGTGATGGGGACCTCATGAGCGTTTGACGACCCGCGGGGGGGGGGGGGGGGATCTTAGTTGGGAGGACATGTGACATTTGAAGGAGCCCTCTCTCGTGGATTACCTCGCATGTTTAGCGCAGAAAGGTCAGCGTATGAAAGAGAGTCCTTGGTCATGCAACTGTTGTTGACCTTCTCCTTTGATAGTAGCGGGGAGGGGGGGGGGGGCACTGAATTGACATATGCGTCCACAGGGAGCGACAATCACTCCAATGCGAGCGTGGATATAATGAGGTCGTTTAACGAGAGGAGTCATCAGGTGAGTGCTCGCTAGGCAGCAGGGGGGGGGGGTCACCTCGTTCGAGGGGTCAAGACTCGTTACTCTGCGAAAAGAATCGGGGAGGGAATCTCGTAATGAATGTGTGCTCGACAGAAACTCTCTTTGCCTCGTTATCACGTTGTCGTTTGCGTGGACTTACCATTCATGTTTACGGCCCCAGAGGTCCCCAAAAGGAGAGCAGTGGCCCTTCGTTGTGGGGTGTTTGTAAGGGTGGGTGGGCAACTCACTCTCAAAGCTGCGGTGGGCAACCGTGGAGAAACCAGCCAGAGTAAGCTAGGTTTTGAAAAGTGAGAACAGAAGAAATCCCTCCCCTCCCTCCCTCCAGGCCTCCCTTGAAAGCGCCTCCCCCAGAACCCATGAAGATACGCTACATGTGTTTCTGGGGGTCTGACTCCTACAGCTAGCTGGAGGCCATGACCACGAGGGACTGTCTAGAGAGCTACAGCTGTTGCTAACTCAAGCTACAGGTCTGCTTAGCCTTGTGGAAGACTCCGGGCATGCGAAAATGCGTGGGGGCTTTAAGTGTTTGGAAAGGTTATACCACCCTCCTGTTACAAATAGGTCGGAGTTAGTAACACGATTCTGTTCCCGTGACGACGTCTGTGGAGATGAAACGTAGACTCATTTTCAAGGCAAAAAAAAAGAAAAAAAAAAAGATATATAAAACCTAATAACCTGGTGGATCACTCACGGCGCACTAATTCACACCGCAGGGCAGAGTGCGCACGGCGGGGCAGAGCATGTGCGCACTGGAGATGATATGAGGGCTTTTCATACAAAATGGAGGCTGACAGTATGGTCGGCGAGGCTACTGATCTCCTACGTGCTGACTCGGTATAGCTTGAGCGCTTTCACCGCTGCCAGTGCTCGC